>NW_027195429.1:0-100000 GCF_038502225.1 Cherax quadricarinatus | reverse complement strand
GAGGGTGGAGAAAGGTTTGGGTGTGTGAGAGAGGGTGGAGGGAGGCGTGGGTGTGTGAGAGAGGGTGGAGGGAAATGTGGGTGTATGAGAGAGGGTAGAGGGAGGTTTGAGTGTGTGAGAGAGGGTGGAGGGAGGTTTGAGTGTGTGAGAGTTTGGACGGGGATGTGGGTGTGTGAGAGAGGGTGGAGGGAGGTGTGGATGTGTGAGAGAGGGTGGAGGGAGGTGTGGGTGTATGATAGACGGTAGAGGGAGGTTTGGGTGTGTGAGAGAGGGTGGAGGGAGGTGTGGGTGTGTGAGAGAGGGTGGAGGGAGGTATGGATTCGTGAGAGAGGGTGGAGGCAGGTGTGGGTGTGTGTGAGAGGGTGGAGAGAGGGTGGAGGCAGGTGTGGGTGTTTGAGAGAAGGTGGAAAGAGGTGTGGATGCATGGGAGAGAGGGTGCAGGGAGGTGTATGTGTGAGAGAGTTTTGAGGGGGATATGGGTGTGTGAGATGTGGTAGAGAGAGATGTGTGTGTGTGAGAGGGTGGAAGGAGGCATGGGTGTGTGAGAGAGGGTGGAAGGAGGTGTGGGTGTGTGAGAGAGGGTGGAGGGAGGCGTGGGTGTGTGAGAGTTTGGAGGGGGATGTGGGTGTGTGAGAGAAGGTAGAGAGAGATGTGGGTGTGTGAGAGAGGGTGGAGGGAGGTGTGGGTGTGTGAGAGAGGGTGGAGGGAGGTGTGGGTGTATGAGAGAGGGTGGAGGGAGGCTTCGATATGTACTCACCTAATTGTAATCACCTAATTGTGGTTTCAGGGGTCGAGACTCAGCTCCTGGCCCCGCCTTTTCACCGACCGCTACTAGGTCCTCTCTCCCCCTGCTCCATGAGCTTTATCATACCTCGTCTTAAAACTATGTATAGTTCCTGCCTCCACTACATCGCTTGCCAGACTATTCCACTTCCTAACTACTCTATGACTGAAGAAATACTTCCTAACATCCCTTTGACTCATCTGAGTCTTCAGCTTCCAATTGTGACCCCTTGTTTCTGAGTCCCATCTCTGGAACATCCTGTCTCTATCCACCTTGTCTATTCCACGCAGAATTTTGTATGTCGTTATCATGTCTCCCCTGACCCTCCTGCTCTCCAGTGTTGTGAGACCGATTTCCCTTAACCTTTCTTCATAGGACATTCCATTAGCTCTGGAACTAGCCTTGTTTCAAAATTTGCACTTTCTCTAATTTCTTGACGTGTTTGACCAGGTGTGGGTTCCAAACTGGTGCTGCGTACTCCAGTATGGGCCTGACGTACACAGTGTATAAAGTCTTGAACGATTCCTTACTGAGGTACCGGAACGCTATTCTCAGGTTTGCCAAGCGCCCATATGCCGCATCAGTTATCTGGTTAATGTGTGCTTTTGGCGATGTACTCGGTATTATACTCACTCCTAGGTCTTTCTCCTTGAGTGAGGTTTGCAGCCTTTGGCCACCTAGCCTATACTTTGCCTGCAGTCCTCTTTGCCCTCCTCCGATCTTCATGACTTTGCATTTGGCGGGGTTAAATTCTAGGACCCATTTTCTGGACCACACATCCAGCCTGTCCGGGTCTCTTTGCAGACCTGTCTAGTCCGCGTCTGATTTAATTCTCCTCATTAACTTCACATCATCTGCAAACAGGGACACTTCTGAGTCTATCCCCTTCTGTCATGTCGTTCACATATACCAAGAATAGCACTGGTCCCAGGACTGACCCTTGTGAGACCCCGCTCATCACTGGCGCCCACTGTGATACCTCATCACGGACCTTGACTCGCTGTTGCGTCCCTGTTAGGTATTCTCTGATCCATTGCAGTGCCCTTCTTGTTATACGTGCCTGTTCCTCTAGCTTCTGTACTAATCTCTTGTGAGGAACTGTGTCGAAGGCCTTTTTGCAGTCCAAGAAAATGCAATCAACCCACCCCTCCATCTCATTTCTTACTTCAGTTTCCTTGTCGTAAAACTCTAGTAGGTTTGTGACACAGGATTTGCCTTCCATGAATCCGTGCTGGCTGTCGTTTATAATCTTGTTCTGCTCCAGGTGCTCCACCACTCTCCTCCTGATAATATTTTCCAAGACTTTGCATTCTATACATGTCAGTGACACTGGTCTATAATTTAGTGCTTCATTTTTGTCTCCCTTCTTAAAGATGGGGACTACATTTGCCTTCTTCCATACTTCAGGTAGTTGCCCAGTTTCTAGGGAAGTGTTGAAGATTTTGGTTAGTGGCACACGTAGTGTCCCTGCTCCCACTCTAAGCACCCATGGAGAGATGTTGTCCGGTCCCACCGCCTTTGAGGTATCAAGGTCACTTAGGCTCTTCTTCACCTCCTCCTCAGTTGTGTGTAATTCATCCAACACTTGTTGGTATATCCCTTGTTGCTGTACGCCACTGTTTTGTCTTCCCATTGTCCCTTCAGCCTCCACTGTAAATACTTCCTGAAATCTCATGTTGAGCTCCTCACATACCTCCTGGTCATTTCTTGTGAGCTCCCCACCTTCTTTCCTCAGCCTGATTACCTGGTCCTTGACTGTTGTCTTCCTCCTGATGTGGCTGTAGAGTAGTTTCGGGTCAGACTTGACTTTTGATGCTGTCATTTTCGTACTGCCACTGTGCCTCCCTTCTTATCTGTGCATACTCGTTTCTGGCTCGTCTACTAATCTCTTTATTCTCCTGAATCCTTTGCCTTCTGTACTTTTTCCATTCTCTAGAGCACTTAGTTTTTGCCTCCCTGCACCTTCGGGTAAACCAAGGGCTCGTTCTTTCCTTCCCATTGTTTCTGTTACCCTTGGGAACAAACCTTTCCTCTGCCTCCTTGCATTTTGTTGTTACAAAGTCCATCATTTCGTTTTATGATTTTCCTACCAACTCCTGTTCCCACTAAACCTCCTGCAGGAAGGTCCTCATTCCTGTGTAGTCCCCCCTTTCATAGTTTAGCTTTTCCCTTTCTACTCCTGTTACCCTCTCCACTTTTAGCTCCACGATGTATTCAAAGCTCTTAACTACGTGGTCACTAGCTCCAAGGGGCCTTTCATATGTGATGTGCTCAATGTCTGAGCTACTCAGGGTGAACATGAGGTCCAGTCTAGCTGGTTCATCGTCCCCTCTCTCTCTCTGGTAGTATCCCTAACATGTTGGTGCATGAGATTTGCCAGCACCACATCCATCATCTTGGCTCTCCATGTTTCGGGACCCCCATGTGACTCCAGGTTTTCCCAATCAATCTCCCTGTGATTGAAGTCGCCCATGACCAGTAACTTTGCTCTACTTGAGTGAGCCCTTCTTGCCACCTCAGCTAGAGTGTCCACCATTGCTCTGTTGCATTCATCATATTCCTCTCTTGGCCTCCTGCAGTTCTGTGGTGGATTATACATCACTGGGGGGCGGCAGAGGTTTGCTGCAGGTGAACTATTCATCACTTAACATTAATTTAATTTTCTCACTCGCCACCACTGCTGCTTGTCTTTTCTGAACAGCTTTAGTCTGTGTGGTTTCTGGAGAATCCCTAATTTTGTTTTCAACACTGTGTAATTCTAACGGCACTAGTTTATTTATTGTCCGCTTATTCACTACACCTTTGCTCAAAACATCAACTGTCCTGATGATTCCATTTGCATCAGGATATATGGTCACAATTTTTCCAAGTGGCCACTGGGACCTCGGACCATCATTGTCAATAATCATTATGTCACCAGGTCTTAAGGACTTATGATTTTCAGGAACACCAGCTCCATAGAAGTGTTCTCTCAATGAGGTGAGATAGTCTTCTCGCCAAATTTTCCCCCAACGTTCAATCACTTTATTAAGGTGTTTGAATTTACGTCTGAGTTGCTCAGGTTCGAAATAAGTAGGATCCTCTATGATTTCTTTATCATTCATGGGAGGAACAGGTTCGAGCCTTCTGCCATGGAGTAAATGAGATGGACCTAACACTTCTAATTTGTCCAGATCATCGGTAACATAAGTTAGAGGTCTGTTGTTGACTCTATTTTCTATTTCAGTCACAACTGTACGGAATTCTTCTAAGTCTATTCTCTGACGATGAAGAGTCTTCCTTAAACAACGTTTTACAATGCCGATCATTCTTTCATAAAATCCGCCGTGCCATGGAGATTTAGGAGGAATGTATCTCCAACGACAACTGCGTTGATTCAGCATCTGTTGTACTTCTGGTTGATCAAAGATCTTGCTTATATAAGCAGCACCAGCAACAAAGTTCGTTGCATTATCTGAAATCATCAGGACTTGACTTAAGAAATCGTAATGACACGATTGCAAATAAACCATACCCCCGGCCGGGATTGAACCCGCGGTCATAGAGTCTCTAGTGGCTAACGCGACGGGCTGGAGTTTTGAGACTCTATGACCGCGGGTTCAATCCCGGCCGGGGGTATGGTTTATTTGCAATCGTGTCATTACGATTTCTTAAGTCATGTTGACGGCAGTGAAGGGACTTGAGCTAGAGTTCGTCACGGCCACGCTAGCTGGAGATTCGTCTGTAAAAACTTGCATTTGTGGTCACAGAGGTGCCTGTGCTAACTTTCCTATGGTGTAGAAATATACCTAGTTGGATGAATCTTATTGTGGCTAGCTGGTCTTGTGGCTAACGCGACGGGCTGGAGTTTTGAGACTCTATGACCGCGGGTTCAATCCCGGCCGGGGGTATGGCTGAAATCATCAGTCTGCAAACCGTCTGAATAATTTGATAAAGGTTTCAGCAGACATGTCAGTGGCTACTTCTAGATGTACTGCTCTAGTTGTAGGACAAGTGAACAAACAGATGTACACCTTGATGGGAACTTTGTCAACTGTTTTGGTTAAAATTATTGGTCCAGTGTAATCTACACCTGTCACTTCAAATGGAGTGATATGACAAACTCTTTCAGAGGGATATGGAGGTGGACCTGGATACTGACATACTCGCATATCGTAGTGACGACAAGTAATACAGTCCTTTATTTGTTTTTTCACACTTTGTCGACCTTGAGGTATCCAGTAGGATTGTCGTATATGACAAAGTGTGTCAGCTACCCCAACATGTAACACGTTACTGTGGGCGTTTTGCACAATCAGTTTTGTTAGCCAATGATTCTTGGGGATCAATATTGGTTGTATGGCTTCTTTAGGTAGTGAAGAATTATGAATTCTTCCTCGACATCTTATAATCTTTTCTGAGTCGAGATAAAGTCCTAAAGAATTAATCATGACAGGTTTCTTTGGGGATTTATCTTGTGTTTCCAGAAATTTATATTCTGTAGAGAAAACATCTTTCTGTATTAGTTTCACCCAGTATTTAATGGGTTCAAGACATTCATAATCAGGTTTTATTCCGTTAATGAATTTAAAGACAAGAACTGTAACTCTTAAGAGTTTACCCAAAGATGAGTATTTAGATCCATCAATGACTATTTCTGTTGTGTCTGCAGTACTTACACAACTTGTTTCTGCTGTGTTCAAGCAGACTGTTTCTTCTGGCATAATGTGAGCTTTTTGCTGAGGCCAGTTATTTTCATTAGAGAGCCAGTTCGGTCCGTGGAGCCATAATTTATTATCCACAAATTTCTTGAGTGGGACACCACGTGACAACATGTCAGCTGGATTCTCTTGGGTAGAGACGTGGAGAAAGAGATAATCTCTCTGCATCTCTTTTATTTCTGCTACTCTGTTCTGTACATAGACCAACTTACTCTTATTATTTCTTAACCACTGGAGAACTGCATCATTATCACTCCAGATCACGGTTTTTTCAATAGTGAGATGATCAAGTACTTTGTTGAGATAGCTAGTTTTGTACCTACATAGTGCAGTCAGTTCCAATTGTGGTACTGTTCTGACCTTCAAGGGTGCTACCCTGGCCTTTGAAGTAATTAGTGTACTTCCTTCAGCATTACTCATGTAAGCTACAGCGCCATAACCTCTGGTTGACGCATCACAGAACACATGTAATGTGTACTTGTTTCCCTCTTGACCTATTTGTCTGGGAAATTTAATTTGATGAAGTTGTTTAAACTCCCTGGATATTTCATCCCATGCTTGACTCATTTCTAGAGGCAATTTCTCATCCCATCCAATTTTGAGTTTCCATGCATCTTGCATAAGTATTTTACCTTTTATGGTAATTGGTGAGACGAGTCCTAGAGGATCAAAACATTGTGATACCTCTGACAGTAAACTACGTTTAGTGAGTGTACTGCATGATTTATTGTTTATCTTTTTGAGACTTAAAGTATCTTCCTGTGTGTTCCAATTAAGTCCCAGCATATTGTTGCAATCAGGAATTTCAGTTTCAGGGAAATCTTCTTTGATAAGTTCCCTTAATTGCTTTGAGTTTGTATTCCACATCCTTAGAGGCATATTTGCTTCTTTCATCTCCTTGTTAGCTTCTCTGTATAAGGATTTCAAATCCTCCTCTTTATTCACAGTACCTTGAAGATTGTCCACATAGAAACTTTTCTTTAAGATTTCTTTGAAGGGATTTTCAGATTTCTTCAAATGTGTATTTAGAGTAGCTTCTAGTAAGAATGGAGAGGATGTTGCACCAAATAATACTGATTTGAAACGATAAGTTTTCACAAGACTTTGAGGATCATATGGATTTTCAGGCCACAAGAATCGAGTATAATCTCTATCTATTTCTTGTAGTCCTACTCTTAAGAAAGCTTTGGAAATATCAGCCGTGTAGGCATATGGGTTTGTGCGAAATTTCATAAGCACGTCTCCAAGCTTCTCAGTTAGTGAGGGTCCGGTCATCAGACAGTCATTAAGACTTGCTACATCTTTATTTGCACGTGCGCTGCAATTATATACAACACGTAGTGGAGTGGTTTCAGAATCTTTTCTGACTCCATGGTGCGGGAGATAATGAGCGTTTGTCTTCAACTTATCTTCGACTATTTCCTCAATGAATTTATTGTCCAACTGTTCTTGTATGATATTATCATAGACAGTCAGTAGCTCTGGATTCTTCCTGAGCTCATGTATTTGTGCTTTCATCTGTCCGAAAGCCATGCGATACTTGCTAGGCAGATGTGGTGGATTTAATTTCCATGGTAACCTAACCCAATACTGTCCATCTTTATATTTGACAGTGTCCAAATATTGGTTATAAGTCTGAGACTCTTGTGGGCTTGGTTTATTTACATCATTACCTATCGCATCTAAATCCCACAACTTATCAACTGGTTCATTCATTTCTTCCAGTAATGATTATTTTTGCTGTGGTACATGATCAGTGGTTATTCTCGTAACTAGTACATATTCCACTGAATCAATATCAGCTTCTTTCCCACTTTGAGAGGGAATGGGACCACATATCATGTGGCCTCCTGCTGTTTTCAGCAAGTGAACATCATGTTTACTTACTATATTTTGCACAAAACAGTGATAATAATCACTTCCAATGATTAAATCAATTGGACTAATTGTGTCCGTCTGTATGTCAGGACAGGCTAACTTGACCTTAGCTGCTTTCAGTGCTGCAACTGTTTCTTTTAATCCCTGGATCTGCACAGACTTAGGCAAATCATCTACTACAACAGTTTCTACTGTCTTTTTCCTGTTTCCTAGACCAACAGTGAATCTGGCTAGGTCATATGTCTGTTTACCAGAATTGTGGAAAAAACCAGCTATATCTAACTGTATTTTGGCATAGGGTTGTTTATTCAGTTTCTACAACACTGTTCTTCTTATGAAGGACCTTTGTGAGCCTTGATCAAATAATGTTAGCACATTGGTTTTGTGTAATTTATTAGATAACTCAACTCGAGCTATCGGGAGAGCAGTTGCTCTTAACTTATCTCTCACATTTAATGCTGTTGCTTGTTGTCTTCCTGATTCTGTGGAAGTCTTCTGCTGTTCAGCAAAAGTATTTGGGCATAATGCTGTATGATGCATACCATTGCATTTAAAATACTTCTTCAGTGAGCATTTACCTCCCTTGTGTTCACCTAAACACTTGATGCACGTTTTCAGCTGATGAACACGTTGTTTACGTGCCTCCATTGATGTGTATTGACTACAATACTGTGCCCAATGTGTTCCATCACAAAGTACACATTTTGGAGTACGTTTATGAATGACAGTCTGTTTACTGTCTGTTGTATTCACAGCTTGATAAATGCCTATATGGGATTTCCCATTCTGTGGTTTAGTGGGAGTAGGTATACTCTTTTTATACTGAGTTGAAGGTTTATTATCCACTGGATTTGTGGATTTTTCATCTTGTCTCGTTGCTTGCATGCATGAAACGATTGTTTGTAAACCATTGCTAATTTCTTCACAAGTGAAATAGCGTTTATTGAACATAATATTTAATCGTTCAATAGTTTGTGGTGACAACTTATCCTGTACAATACCACTGATAAACCAATTACATTGTCTTAGGTCATATTTAGCACCTAGAGATCTGAGACTATTGTCTAATGTGATTCTAAATGCCTGTAAGTCTGAAAAACAATGTTTGGGTGGCTTCAAGCTTGATATTAAGACTGCATGTCTAACTCTAGCCTTGTCAGCATCAAAGTAATTGTCTGCTAAGACACGTAAGGCTATTTGACAATTACCTTTAACCACCGGATATGACTTAATCAGTTCATAGGGTTCTCCCTTCACAAGACATTTAAGATAATTGAACTTAGCAATCTCATCTATGTCAGTTCGTGAATTTACTATGGATTGAAAACCACTAATGAATTCTTCATAATTATGACCTTGGAAAATAGGTAATGACAATGTAGGTAAGCTTGGTAATGGGACACTTGTTGTTGTTACAGGTGTAACAGGTGTTTGACCACTAGTTACAGTAGGTCTCTGTGACAGAGTTTTGCGGCAGATAGCCTGTACTCCTGTCCACCTTAATTGTTGATTACTAAAGGTATCCAAAACATTTTTAATTTCATCCTCAGACGGATCTGATTCAAGAAATTCCTTTTCATAATGTGTATAGTCTGAATTAATTATTTTCAGACGTTGTGTAAGTAATTCAAATTTGACCTCAAGATCATCAAAATCTATGTTTGTATCTTGAGTTAATCCTATACAGACTGAAATTAGATTTCCTAATTGTGTAATCTTAGTCTGTAAAGACTGAAACTGAGTTTTCAAACAAGCCATTTTAATGGTATACTGAAAATTCCAGCATCACACTTAGAATGTTTAAGAAACACTGTACTGCTATAAACAGCTGAGTTTTTGTTATGCTTATGTCAGCAATAATTGAGTCAGACACTACTGACCTACTAAGCTTAACCTCAGGGTCAATGACCATGAAGGGTACACAGTACATATGGCTGGTGTTTATGGCTTAGAGTTTGCTGTGTCAGCCTGACCACGATGATTAATCGTAAATAACGATGTTATACACTTCATTCACTATACACTATAAATGTCACTGTATAACTGTAAATCACACGTGAATATTACTTACACATATATAAATGTCACTGTTAATATATATTTGAAAGCTTACACTTTATATATAAGTTCCTTTAATATAACAGGTGTATCTATAAGAAACAAACTTTAACACAATCTTGTCTCTTAATTTCTGTTTATAAACATTATAAACACTATGTGTATATACACTCAGACAAACTGAACATCAGTTGGGTTGTTGTTGTCTTAATCAGCGATTTTCGAGCTTGGAGCAGTGGATGCAGGGTGCCATCCCCCGTTTTCTTGTTGAGTGAGTCACTCAGCTCCTGTTTTCTTTGGGTGAACGCTGGGTGAGCGCCCGTTTTCTTTTGGCTGCCCATTCTCTCTGATTGAGTCTGGAGGGACTCATTTATACTGATTTATATTGTAAAACACTAGTTTTGCAGCTTTTTTCGAAGTATTTTGGCTCGTAGGTTATTTGTAAACTGTAGTACAACATATCTGGACCACAGTGTGGCCTTTATCCGGTTCGAGCACCACCAATATGTTGAGAAATGGCATTACCAGCTAAGTTTAAAGAGTTTGTACTTAACTTAGAATGACAGCTCATCACCTGCACAGCCGCCCCTGCAGACGAGGTCTTGAGAAGCTGTCGAAGTCATCTCTCAACGGGCTGTAAATGAGTTATAATTTGTAAGATTATAAATTACCCCTTGGAGGTGTTATGTCAGCATATTTCATTCACTGATGGCTGACAAACTTACTTGTGTGGACTCAAAGGTCCGCCCCTTACTGCCGACTATAGGTTGATTACAAACTCCTTGCGACTCAAGAACTGCGCAGTCCCCCGTACTACAAGAAATTCGTAACCTACCTTGCTCTTGTAGCATGACCTATGGTGTTCTTCACACCTTCGACAGGTATCGGTGACTTGATAGAAGCTGAAGTGTCCTTGGATGTCCACGTCTTCCATAGTCTAGGAATACGCACACTGGTACAATATGTTCCACAAGATTTGTCTTTATTGTTCACAATCTTATCACTAAAGAAGCTGATCACACTTCTCTTAAGTGTTTATTGTGTTTTACGAGACACTTTGTTCACACTAACGCACAGATCGTTCTTTGTTGGTTGTCCTGGCATCAGTGTCACTCTCAGTAGAGTCAAAAGTAATCTGAAGATGCCACAGCGCCCCACGCCGTCACTGCCTCCAGCACAAAGGAAAAGCTGACATAGTACTTTTGCTTCCTTGCCACTTCCTCCATGAGGCAAAGCAGAATGTTTGATTCTTGCTGTCTTAAACATAGACAACAATGTCCACTATCTTTACTATGGTAATAAAGTGGGAGCAGGATTTTCCTTAATTGTCCTGCTAAGGTAAGAGATGAACTGTCTTTTATTAAGCTACACTTTGCAACACAGGACTGCAAGGAGCAGCGGTCGCTTGACCACGTCGCATACTCGTACTGCATCTGCGATCAATTACTCGCTGTAGCAGTAAACAAGATGCTTGCCCCTTCTGAGAGGGCTGCGCCCCTCAGGGCTGAAAGGGGCTGAAGGGGGCTGATACCTCCTTCCTGGAGAAAATTTCTCCACAATATGTGATTTTACTAGTGAGAATTAGCCACATTATGCTATGTATTTTTATTAAACTAATATTACTTGCTAAAAAATTTGTTTAATAAATATTATCTGTGTATTTTGCAACCCCATTTTTTAAATATTATTAATTACTATTACTTGCTAAAGATTTGTTTAATACCATAATTTCAATCAATCCATTTTGCTATTGTACATTTTTTACGTATTATTAATTACCATTACTTGCTACAAACTGGTTTTAATACCATATTTAATATCAGTCCATTTTGCTTTATACAATTAATCACTATATTCTCTTAGTGTAGTTCTTTAATTTAAGTACTTTGCATTGCCTTTATAAGCTCTAATATTACTACCAGTGCAATATTGCCTTTATAAGCTCTAATGAAAGAGGTCTATGAAAGATGAGGTGAATCATAGAATTGATGAGGGGAAAAGGGTGAGCGGTGCACTTAGGAGTCTGTGGAGACAAAGAACTTTGTCCTTGGAGGCAAAGAGGGGAATGTATGAGAGTATAGTTTTACCAACGCTCTTATATGGGTGTGAAGCATGGGTGATGAATGTTGCAGCGAGGAGAAGGCTGGAGGCAGTGGAGATGTCATGTCTGAGGGCAATGTGTGGTGTGAATATAATGCAGAGAATTCGTAGTTTGGAAGTTAGGATGACGTGCGGGATTACCAAAACTGTTGTCCAGAGGGCTGAGGAAGGGTTGTTGAGGTGGTTCAGACATGTAGAGAGAATGGAGCGAAACAGAGTGTCTTCAAGAGTGTATCAGTCTGTAGTGGAAGGAAGGCGGGGTAGGGGTCGGCTTAGGAAAGGTTGGAGGGAGGGGGTAAAGGAGGTTTTGTGTGCGAGGGGCTTGGACTTCCAGCAGGAATGCGTGAGCGTGTTTGATAGGAGCGAATGGAAAAAAAAATGGTTTTTAATACTTGACGTGCTGTTGGAGTGTGAGCAAAGTAACATTTATGAAGGGATTCAGGGAAACCGGCAGGCCGGACTTGAGTCCTGGAGATGGGAAGTACAGTGCCTGCACTCTGAAGGAGGGGTGTTAATGTTGCAGTTTAAAAACTGTAGTGTAAAGCACCCTTCTGGCAAGTCAGTGATGGAGTGAATGATGGTGAAAGTTTTTCTTTTTCAGGCCACCCTGCCTTGGTGGGAATCGGCCAGTGTGTTAATAAAAAGAAAATAAGCTCTATTAGAGCTTATATTATTATCAGTGCAATGTTGAATCCAAATAGTTGTTGATAAAAATTGATAAAATTGATAAAATTGATAAAAATTTATAAAATTTATAAAAATTATATCTTTTTTATATATATTTTTAATAATTATTACTTAAATTTTGTTCACGACCAGAAAATCAGAATGCAGATGTAATATACACAGACTTTGCAAAAGCATTTGACAAATGCGATCATGGCGCAATAGCCCATAAAATACGTGCTAAAGGAACAACTGGGAAAGTGGGGAGATGGATCTTCAACTTCCTAACAAATCGAACACAAAGAGTAGTGGTCAACAGAGTTAAATCGGAGGCTGCCATAGTGAAGAGCTCTGTTCCACAAGGCACAGTACTCGCCCCCATCTTATTCCTCATCCTTATATCAGACATAGACAGAGATATACACCACAGCACCGTATCATCCTTTGCAGATGATACTAGGATCTGCATGAGGCTGTCATCTGCTGAGGATGCGGTTAACCTCCAAGAAGATATAAACAAAGTTTTCCAGTGGGCAACGGTAAACAATATGATGTTCAATGAGGACAAATTCCAACTACTCCGTTATGGAAAACTGGAGGAGATAATAACTAGAGCAGAGTATACTACAGACTCTGGCCATACAATAGAGCGGGAAAACAATGTAAGGGACCTGGGAGTAGTAATGTCTGAGGATCTCACTTTCAAGGATCACAACAGTGCCACGATCGCACGTGCAAAGAAAATGAAAGGATGGATAATGAGAACGTTCAAAACGAGAGATGCCACGCCAATGATGATCCTTTTCAAATCACTTGTTCTCTCTAGGCTGGAATACTGCTGTACATTAACATCTCCATTCAAAACAGGTGAAACTGCAGATCTAGAGAGTGTACAGAGATCCTTTACTGCACGTATAAGTTCTGTCAAGCACCTTAACTACTGGGAACGCTTGGAAGCACTTGACTTGTACTCGTTGGAATGCAGGAGGGAGAGATATATCATAATCTACACTTAGAAAATCCTGGAAGGAATGGTCCCAAATCTGCACACAGAAATCACTCCCTACGAAAGTAAAAGACTGGGCAGGAGATCCAAAATGCCCCCAATTAAAAGTAGGGGCGCCATTGGTACACTAAGGGAAAACACCATAAGTGTCTGGGGCCCAAGACTGTTCAACAGCCTCCCATCAAGCATTAGGGGAATTGCCAATAAACCCCTGGCTGCCTTCAAGAGAGAGCTGGACAGATACCTAAAGTCAGTGCCGGATCAGCCGGGCTGTGGCTCGTACGTTGGACTACGTGCGACCAGCAGTAACAGCCTAGTTGATCAGGCCCTGATCCATCGGGAGGCCTGGTCATGGACCGGGCCGCGGGGGCGTTGATCTCCGGAATAACCTCCAGGTAACCAGGTCTATGCCATTCCTGGTTATACAGCCATACACAACTGGAGGACAGAACAGCAAGGAGGTGGAACAGCTATATACTACCTGAGGTGTGGTATTGCCAGTTACAGGGTGCAGAGGCACGTCAGTTTCAACAGGAGACATGGGAGGCTGCAAAGGAAAAAGTGGTAGTCCATTTGGAGTACCCTGGGAAATTACTTGGTCTGCAGGGTCAGTTTCAGTAGCCGTAGGTTGCGCACCAGTGTCTCATGCAAGTTCAGGGGCAGATATTAACGTATCGGGCTGAGGTGCGATTACAGCTGGGTCGTTCAGGACGGTTGATCCTTGATTGAAGGATGAAGATTGCGTATTTGTAAGGGTAAGAGAGAGCACATACTTCCTATCTTGAGGGGACTGGGCCATAATTAACTGCACATTATTTGGGATTACAATGGGACTGAACCCATTAGCCAGCAAGATGTCATTGAAAATAGCTGAACAGAGTTGAACATCGCTACCTGCTATCTCCTTGGCCAACATGAACATTAGTTGAGCTCTCGTAATAATCCCAGCTGAAGACCCAGGAGACATAGAAAGTGCGGAAGGACTTTGTGCTTGTGCTTGTTGTAGTTGAGGGCTAGAGGGAGGGTGGGGTGCTGCGGGAGGGCAGAATTCCAAACATTGGAACTGGTAGAGGTGGCTGGAGGAGTCCCACCAGATCCAAGGAGAGTAAGGAATGAAGCCTGGGACATTGTTGGAGGTGCCTGGGGAGTGGTTCTCTTAGAAGTTGACTGCTTCTTTGCATCCTGAATTTTCCGGATTGTATCCTTTCTCACAGGACAGCTAGGGGAAACAGCATGGTGTTTCCCATTGCAAAGAGCACACTTGGGGTTAGTTCTGTTATGGCAATCTCTAAAATTGGTGACTGGCTATTGCATTTATTGGTGGTATGGCCAAACGCATAACATTTGAAACATTGTGTAACACTTACAAACCGTTCAAGAGAGATTTGGTCACGTGTACATCTTGTGCCAAAGCATTTGAATCCACGCAGTCCTAAACATACTAAGGTCAGCCTCTAAGATAGCTATCCTCGAGGAGTGAAGGGGACAGGGCCCAAGGCAAAGATCGGCCTGATTTTAAAAAAACCACACGGGCTACCGGATGGTCAAAATGCCTTGTGTTAACTCGCCAAAGGCGAAGTTGCCGAAAGAGAAGAAGATAGGAAAGTCAGTGTAAGCAGTGTGTTAGTGTGTGGGGCAGTGTAAATGTTTGGGTGAGGGGATCGGGTGGATAGGGGGGGGAGGGAACAAGCAAGCTGGTCACTGCCTCACCCTCTTGAAGGGATGGTGCTCGAAGTGACCGCATGCAAGTTTTCCTCTCAGCTCTGATCAAGACTTACTCAGGATAACCCAATAAAAAACTTGGGTCTCAGTGCTCAGAGCAGGAATGCAGATGTCCTCTCTCGACAGGGGCAACTTGAAGACTCCTCAATCGTGTGTGATTGCTATCAATTCCGGACAAAACTCGAAAAATCCTCTAAAAATTGATCATGGGTGGGAGGGCGGTAACTAGTTCCTACTAGGATTGGTTTAGTCTTGGGTAACAACACCTCAAGTCATAGAATTTCCACTTTATTATCATTCAAATCAGGTCTTGGGTTGTAGGCTAAATCATTTCTTACATATGCACATACCCCTCCGCCATTTTTATTCGTATCTAAGCGCTTTATGTTGTAACCTTCTGTTCTGACCTCGTCGTGAGTCACCGTGACATCCAACCAGGATTCAGAGATGGAATGTAACTGCCGCCCTAGTTCTGTTAGCTAGAATCCTAATCTCTGGCATCTTGGGTAAAAGTGACCTCGCGTTAACATGAATAAAGTGAAGGTGTGTTTTCTTGAAGTGATCATAATCATCAATATTTGGCATGGGGTCATTTATGTTAAAAAAGTTAGGTACCTCAGTGTCACCACTACAAAAGGGTAATTGGGTTAGAGTGCATTTGTTACAAACATTAACATGACCAAACATACAACCATAATGCACCCACCGCTTACACGTTTTACATATGATGTGTTTACTGTTCTCTTGCGTTTTAGTACAGTATAAACATTTGTCTGGTGTTATTTCAGGTAATAATGTTGTTTCTGTGGTCACACGTTGACTTATGCAAGCATTACAAAGTTAAGGTTGGCATTCCTAGCTACTAGTCCATCTTATACATCATCACTAATTTTGTCTGTGCACCTTATGTGCACTCATTCTACATAAATCAGTTTATCGTCCGACTGCGGCTGCCGACACCTTTACCACAATGATTACAAGGACACATAATCTGCCAGGTTTGCTCCTGTACATTAGTTGGAGGTCCTGGATTACTTTACATGTCACCACATAAGAGCGCCACAATAACAGCTGTGCGCCAGTGTTTTGTTTTTTTTGGATATGCGATGATGCCATTCCTTGTAACGATAGTGACGTTTACGTTTCTGATAAGATGACATTTGTGGGGCTTTCACTGTCCAGGGTGCCATTACTCCAGTCGCCTTTTCCAGTCCCCATGACCGGTTTCCTTTTCCGGCGAATTTCAGAAGACATATAAATATAATTTTAATTATGGCAGCCAGTACACCTCTGATGATGGCCGTCTTCACTTTCACCGCAAAAACGTTTCTTTCTTCTTTTTTCGAAAACCATTGTAAAAGATAATTGTGGAGAAAATTCTCCAGTTTGGGGTGGGTAGCCCTCAGCCCTCAAGCCCTCTCAGCCCTCGTAGCCCTCTCAGCCCTGTGAAGGGGCTTAGCCCTCCCGGAAGGGGCTAGTGGACTCTAATTCCTCCCTCAACAGATTTATTAATAACATGTGTGTGCGTAGCAGTGTGTATGTGTGTGTGTGTGTACTCACCTAATTGTACTCACCTAATTGTGGTTGCAAGGGTCGAGACTCAGCTCCTGGCCCCGCCTTTTCACTGATCGCTACTAGGTCCTCTCTTTCTCTGCTTCCTGAGCTTTGTCCTACCTCTTCTTAAAACTATGTATGGTTCCTGCCTCCACTACGTCACTTGCTAGGCTATTCCACTTCCTGACGACTCTATGACTGAAGAAATACTTCCTAACATTCCTGTGACTCGTCTGAGTCTTCAGCTTCCAATTGTGACCCCTTGTTTCCGTGTCCCCTCTCTGGAACATCCTGTCTCTGTCCACCTTGTCTATTCCCCGAAGTATCTTGTATGTTGTTATCATATCTCCCCTGACCCTTCTGTCCTCCAGTGTCGTCAGTCCGATTTCCCTCAACCTTTCATCGTACGACATTCCCCTAAGCTCTGAAACTAGCCTTGTTGCTAACCTTTGTACTTTCTCTAACTTCTTGACGTGCTTGACCAGGTGTGGGTTCCAGACTGGTGCTACATACTCTAGTATGGGCCTAACATACACAGTGTACAATGTCTTGAACGATTCCTTATTACGGTATCGGAACGCTATCTCAGGTTTGCCAGGCGCCCATATGCTGCAGCAGTTATCTGGAGTTATCCGCAGTTATCCGGAGACATGCTCGGTGTTATACTCACCCCAAGATCTTTCTCCTTGAGCGAGGTTTGCAGTCTTTGTCCATCTAGCCTATACTCCGTCTGCTGTCTTCTGTGCCCTTCCCCGATCTTCATGACTTTGCATTTGGCGGGGTTAAATTCTAGAAGCCAGTTGCTGGACCAGGTGTCCAGTCTGTCCAGGTCTCTTTGAAGTCCTGCCTGATTCTCATCTGATTTAATTCTCCTCATTAACTTCACATCATCTGCATACAGAGACACTTCTGAGTCTAACCCTTCCATCATGTCGTTCACACATACCAAAAATAGCACTGGTCCTTGGACCGACCCCTGTGGGACCCCGCTCGTCACAGGTGCCCACTGTGATACCTCATCACGTGCCATGACTCGTCGTTGCCTCCCTGTCAGGTATTATCTGATCCATTGCAGTGCCCTTCCTGTTATATGCGCCTGATCCTCTAGCTTCTGCACTAATCTCTTGTGAGGAACTGTGTCAAAGGCCTTCTTGCAGTCCAAGAAGATGCAATCAACCCACCCCTCTCTCTCGTATCTTACTTCTGTTACTTTATCATAGAACTCCAGAAGGTTTGTGACACAGGATTTGCCTTCCATGAATCCGTGCTGGTTGGTGTTTATACTCTTGTTCCGTTCCAGGTGCTCCACCACTCTCCTCCTGATAATCTTCTCCATAACTTTGCATACTATACACGTCAGTGACACAGGTCTATAGTTTAGCGCTTCTTTTCTGTCTCCTTTTTTAAAAATGGAACTACATTTGCCGTCTTCCATACCTCAGGTAGTTGCCCAGTTTCCAGGGATGTGTTGAAGATTGTGGTGAGTATCAGTGTGTGTGTGTGTGTGTGTGTGTGTGTGTAGCAATGTGTGTGAGTACCAGTGTATGTGTGTACCAGTGTGTGTGTGTAGCAGTGTACCCTCCTAGTTGTACTCACCTAGTTGTGGTTGCAAGGGTCGAGTCACCTGGCCGCTACACGGTCGCTCTTCCCGCTCCGTGAGCTTCATCATACCTCTTCTCAAAGTTATGTATGGATCCTGCCTCCACTACATCACTACCCAGGCTATTCCACTTCCTGACAACTCTGTGACTGAATAAATACTTCCTAACATCCCTGCGGTTCATCTCTGACCCCTCGTTGCTGTGTCTCATCTCTGGAACATCCTGTCTCTGTCCACCTTGTCTATACCTCTCAGTATTTTATATGTCGTTATCATATCCCCCCTAACTTTCCTGTCTTCCAGTGTCGTCAGGTCGATTTCCCTTAACCTCTCCTCGTAGGACATACCCATTAGCTCCGCGACCAGTCATGTTGCAAACCTTTGCACTTTCTCTACTTTCCTTACATGCTTGGCTAGGTGAAGGGTTCCGAAGTGGCGCAGCATATTCCAGTATATGCTTAACGTACACAGTGTACAGGGTCCTGAATGACTCCTTATTTAGATGTCGGAATGCTGTTCTTAGGTTTGCCAGGCGCCCATATGCTGCAGCAGTTATTTGGTTGATGTGCGCCTCAGATTTTCCCAGTGTTATACTCACACCAAGATTTTATTTCTTGAGTGAGGTTTGTAGGCTCAAGCTCCCTAGATTATACTCCGTCTGTGGACTTCTTTGCCCTTCCCCAATCTTCATGACTTTGCACTTGGTGGGGTTGAACTCCAGGAGCCAGTTTCTGGACCAGGCCTGCAGTCTGTCCAGATCCCTCTGTAGTTCTGCCTGGTCTTAGTCCGACTGAATTCTTCTCATTAACTTCACATCATCTGCAGACAGGGGCACTTCGGAATCCATTCCGTCATGTCGTTCACAAATACCAGAAACAGTACCGGTCCTTGATCCCAGTGGCACCCCACTCGTCACAGGCGCTCACTCTGACACCTCGCCACGTACCATGGCTCGCTGTTGTCTTCCTTACAGGTATTCCCTGATCCACTGTAGTGCCTTCCCTGTTATCCCTGCCTTCTTACAGTCCAAGAAAATGCAATCTACCCACCCCTCTCTCTCTTGTCTTTCTGCCGTCACCCTGTTATAGAACTCCAGTAGGTTTTGTGACGCAGGATTTCCCGTCCCTGAAACTGTGCTGGCTGTCGTTGATAAGCTCATTCCTTTCTAGGTGTTCCACCACTCTTTTCCTGATAATTTTCTCCATGACCTTGCATACTGTACACGTCAGTGACACTGGTCTGTAGTTCAATGCTTCGTGTCTGTATCCTTTTTTAAAAATAGGGAGTGAGCACCAGTGAGTATGTGTGTAGCATTACTCACCTAGTAGTACTCACCTAGTTGTGGTTGCAGGGGTTGATTCACAGCTCCTGGTCCCGCTTCTTCACTGGTCGCGTGGTGTGTGTGTGTGTGTGTGTGTGTGTGTGTAGCAGCGTGAGAGGAGCAGTGTGCTTGAAGCAGTGTATGTGTGTAGCAGTGTGTGTACTCACCTAATTGTACTCACCTAATTGTGGTTGCAGGGGTCGATTCATAACTCCTGGCCCCGCCTCTTCACTGGTCGCTACTAGATCCACTTTCTCCCTGCTCCATGAGCTTAATCATACCTCTTCTTAAAGCTATGTATGGATCCTGTCTCCACCACTTCCCTTTCCAGACTATTCCACTTCTTGATACATCCTGGCCCTCCCCACCTTGTCGAGTCCTCTCAACATTTTATATATTGTTATCAAGTCTCCCTTGTCCCTCCTCTCCTCCAGTTTCGTCAGGTCGATTTCCCTTACCCTTTCCTCGTAGGATATGCCTCTTAATTCCCGGACTAGTTACGTTGCAAACCTTTGGACTTTCTCTAATTTATTGACGTGCTTTACCAGGTGTGGGTTCCAAAACTGGTGCTGCATACTTCAATATGAGCCTGATGTACACGACGTTCAGAGTCCTGAACGACTCCTTACTGAGATGTGTTGTTAGGTAAGACACATATGCAACAGTTAGGTATCTTTATTTCGAAACGTTTCGCCTACACAGTAGGCTTCTTCAGTCGAGTACAGAAAAGTTGATAGAAGCAGAAGAGACTTGAAGACGATGTAATCAGTCCATCACCCTTAAAGTTTTGAGGTGGTCAGTCCCTCAGTCTGGAGAAGAGCATTGCTCCATAGTCTGAAACAATATGGAGTAGAAGTGACAGGATGGAGCCTTATATAGCGCCAGGAGGTGAGACGTAGGTCACTAGTAGAACGCAGATGTTGGGAGGTCAGGTCCCTCTCAAATCCAGCCGTTCTCACTAGTAGAGGTTGTCGAAGTTGATTTCAGGTCTGTACCAAGATACCCTTGTGTTGCAGTGTCTGACAGATTGAACATTAAAATGGTATAAAATACC
Source organism: Cherax quadricarinatus (assembly GCF_038502225.1). Taxonomy (NCBI): domain Eukaryota; kingdom Metazoa; phylum Arthropoda; class Malacostraca; order Decapoda; family Parastacidae; genus Cherax; species Cherax quadricarinatus. Next base: position 79,557 of record NW_027195429.1, on the reverse strand, counting down.
GACAGGTTGTTAGGTAAGACACATATGCAACAGTTAGGTATCTTTATTTCGAAACGTTATTTCTGTACTCGACTGAAGAAGCCTACTGTGTAGGCGAAACGTTTCGAAATAAATATACCTAACTGTTGCATATGTGTCTTGATGATTGAGACACTTATGCAGCATATGGGAATCTTTATTCAGGAAACGTTTCGCCACACAGTGGCTTCATCAGTCCAATACAAAGAGGAAGGCGTAAGGAGAGGAGGAGAATGAGGTAATCAGTCCCTCAACCTGGAGTCGATGTGAACACATCGACTCCAGGTTGAGGGACTGATTACCTCATTCTCCTCCTCTCCTTACGCCTTCCTCTTTGTATTGGACTGATGAAGCCACTGTGTGGCGAAACGTTTCCTGAATAAAGATTCCCATATGCTGCATAAGTGTCTCAATCTTCAACTTGTCGGTTTTTCAAACCATTCATCACACACATATGTGTCTTACCTAACAACAACACTGGTAAACACAGAGCAACAACACTGGTAAACACAGAGCAGCAACACTGGTAAACACACAACAACACTGACAAACACAGAGCAACAACACTGGTAAATTCAGAGCAACAACACTGTTAAACACACAGCAACACTGGTAAACGCACAACAACACTGGTAAACACAGAGCAACAACACTGGTAAGCACACAACAACACTGGTAAACACAGAGCAACAACACTGGTAAGGAAGATGATCTAGCTTTGACAGACTATCCTGAAGAGGTCCCAAAACTTCTCCAGGTTCTCAATCGTGCACGTTCTGCAGTCGCACTAGATGGTGAGTCATAAGAACATAAGAACATAAGAATGTAGGAACACTGCAGAAGGCCTACTGGCCCATACGAGGCAGGTCCTTATCAAAACGACATCTACCTAAAGCTACTCAAGAAATAACTCCCGTACCCCTTGACACCAATCAAACCCAGCCCCTCCCACTCATATATTTGTCCAGTCTCTTCTTAAAGCTACCCAAGGTCCTAACCTCTATCACCCCACTGGGAAGACTGTTCCACGCATCTACAACTCTGTTAGAAAACCAGTACTTACCTATGTCCTTTCTAAATCTAAATTTATCCAACTTAAATCCATTATTCCTGGTTCTTACCTGGTTCGACACCCTCAGTACTTTATTAATGTCTCCCTTGTTTATGCCCGTCATCCACTTATACACTTCAATGATATCTCCCCTCATTCTACGCCTCTCCAGAGAGTGGAGATTTAAGGCTTTAAGTCTATCTTCATACGGGAGGTTCCTTACACAGTAAATCATTTTAGTCATTCTTCTCTGTATGTTCTCTAATGAGTCTATGTCCATCCTGTAGTAAGGGGACCAAAACTGAGCAGCATAATCTAAATGAGGCCTCACTAGTGATGTATAGAGCTGTAAAATAACTTTTGGACTTCTGTTACTTATACTTCTTGAGATAAATCCAAGTAATCTGTTGGCCTTGTTGCGCACACTGAGGCACTGCTGTCTTGGCTTTAGATTTCTGCTTACCATGACTCCCAAGTCTTTTTCACATTCTGTATGACCAAGCTCTACTTCACCTAGATTATAGCTTCGAGGGTTATTTTCATTACCAAGGGCAAGTACCTTACACTTATCCACATTAAACTTCATCTGCCATTTCTCAGACCAAGACATTAATTTGTTCAAATCGTCCTGGAGTTCATTGATATCCTCCTCAGAGTGAATTATACGGCCTATCTTTGTATCATCAGCAAACTTACTCATGTCACTAGTAATCCCTTCATCAAGGTCATTAATGTAAATTATGAACAAGAGAGGGCCTAAAACTGATCCTTGTGGAACGCCACTAGTGACTAATCCCCATTCAGATTTCACTCCATTAATGGTAACTCTCTGCTTTCTATTGGTAAGCCATGCCTCAATCCATGCTAGAACTTTACCTCCTATACCATGAGCTGCCACTTTTCTTAAGAGTCTCTTGTGAGGTACTCTGTCGAAGGCTTTACTAAAATCCAAATAAACAATATCATATTCCTTATCACTGTCAACTGCCTCAAATGTTCTATTGAAGAACGTCAGTAAGTTTGTCAGGCAGGAACGACCTCTCGTGAATCCATGCTGAGATTCATTTATCAAGTTATGCTCTTCAAGGTGACTTCTGATAATGTCAGCTATAATTGATTCTAATAACTTGCCCACTATAGATGTCAGGCTTATTGGACGGTAATTTGAAGGAGTGGACTTATCCCCTGATTTGAATATAGGAACCACATTAGCCATCTTCCACATCTCTGGCACAACACTGGTAAGGATGGACGCATTGAATACACTCGTTAATGGCTGACTAAGCTCCATCTTGCATTCCTTAAGTACCCTTGAAAACAACTCATCGGGTCCCGGGGACTTATTTTGTTTCAGTTTGTCTATCTGTTTAATAACCATGTCCCTCGTGACAGTAATATTAGTTAACTTAAATTCATCAGGAACTAAATAATTGTTAATTACTGGAATCTCATTTACATCTTCCTGTGTAAAAACTGACAAAAAATAGTCATTAAATAAGGAACACATTTCCAGTTCATTATCCGTCAGCTGTCCATTCCCAGATTTCAGAGGTCCTACTTTTTCCTTCACCTTCGTCCTATACACTTGAAAGAACCCCTTTGGATTAGTCTTTGATTCATTAGCGACTCTAATTTCATAGTCACGTTTAGCCTTTCTAATCGCCTTTTTTACTTCTCTTTTAAGCTGAACATATTGGTCAGTAAGGTTAACCTCTCCTCTTCTGATGCGCCTATAAATTCCCCTTTTCTCCCCTAATAGATGCTTTAACCTCCTGTTAACCCATTTGGGATCGTTATTATTAGACCTAATTTCTCTCTGGGGAATGTATATACTCTGGGCACTGTGTACATTATTAAGAAAACAATCATAAAAGCAGATCCCTTCATATTCATAAGTATGATTATCGTCAATAAAATCATTAGCTAGATAACCCCAATCAAGATTAGACAGATGTTCCCTAAGTCCATTATAATCGGCAGAACGAAAATCGGGGATTTTTACTGTATTATCATTATTCTTGCATTCCCAATTAATGCTAAAGGTGATGGATTTGTGATCACTTGCGCCAAGCTCTTCAGTGATCTCCAGATTATTCACTAGTGTTTCCTTATTTGACAAGACTAGGTCTAGCAAATTATTACCCCTGGTAGGTTCAGTTACACTCTGTTTCAGAAAACAGTCCTGAACTGTTTCCATGAAGTCACTGGACTCTAGATTACCTGTCAAAGAATTCCAGTCAATTTGGCTAAAGTTAAAATCCCCTACTATGACTACGTTACTGTGTCCAGAAGCCCTAACAATTTCGTCCCAAAGAAGTCTCCCTCTATCGTGATCCAAGCCTGGAGGTCGGTATATTACACCTAGAATTAGTTTTTCTTGACCCTCCACGAACTCTACCCAAACAGACTCTGTTACTGCTCCATCTATTTTTATACCTTTTTTTATGCAACAATTAATATTTTCTCGAACATACAATGCAACTCCTCCCCCCTTCCCATTACATCTATCCACATTGAATAACTTAAATCCCTGAATATTACACTCAGCAGTCATATCCCGACTCTTTAAATCATACCACGTTTCAGTTAATGCAATGATATCAAAGTTCCCAGCACATGCTACCAAACGTAGTTCATTAATTTTATTTCTTGCACTTCGACTGTTAGCATAAAATACCATCATATGTTTTTTCTTCTGCACATTTTTCCTATTCATCTTTGTTTTTACACAATTTCTGAAATTATCATTACCCAGAGTTACTCCATGACAGTTACTATTAAGATTCTTAATATCAGAGCATAAGTCAATATATCCATACTCATTATTAATCATTTCTAAACCCATACCTCTAACTAATCCTAGTTTAAAGTCCTAACAACCCCCTCAACTGAGTTAGCAAGAAAACCCACACCTGCCCTGGATAAGTGAACCCCATCCCTGGCATACATGTCATTTCGGCCATAGAAGTTGTCCCAGTTGTCAATGAATGGTACTGCATTATCCTTACAGTGTTTATCCAGCCAACAATTAATACCAATTGCTCTGGACAACCATTCATTACCAACACCTCTTCTTGGCAAAATGCCACATATAACAGGGCGCCCCCCCTTCTTCCTAATCATGTCTATAGCTGTCCTGAACTTTCTAACTAAATCCTCACTTCTACGCTTGCCTACATCATTGCCTCCAGCACTGAGGCAAATAATAGGATTGATCCCATTACCGTTCATGATGTTGTCAAGCCGGCTAACAATGTCCTCCATCCCAGCCCCAGGAAAGCATACCCTTTGTCTCCTACTCCTGTCCTTCAAGCAGAATGCCCTATCCATGTATCTAACCTGGCTATCCCCAACAACAACAATATTCTTACCTTCCTTGTCGTTCGTCGTGACGATCCCAGTAGTAGACTCACATTCGTCGGGTAGCACCGAGAATGCGTTGGAGGTTTCCACGGGAGTTTCCACAGCAGTCTCTTTCTTCTTCATCGTTTCTGGCTTTCCATTCGTCTTCTTGATCGTCAACTTCGTCGTCCCCTGCTGTCCAGCCACTGACCACGATCCCTTCTTGACCTGAGGACTCGAAACAGGAGGACTACTACGAATCCTCTTGTTTTCCTCGGTCAATCGCCGTATCTCCATCTTCGCTGCCTTCAATTCTTCCTTAAGTTGCTGGTAAAGTTGCTCGATGGAGGGCATCTTGGTTCAGTCCACGGGAGCAAACAAGACACTTCTTCACAGAGTTAAGTACAGGTCAGCACTCAAAGTACAGGTCACCACTCAAGAGCACACGAACAGGTCTTCACAGAGCTAAGTGTTATCGATTACAGGAAACTGAATGCATGTACGATCCCAGACCGCTTTCCGTTGCCAGTTCTGAATGACCTGTTGCAGAACATCGGCGATAATAAGGTCTTTTCAACTCTCGATCATGAGAGCAGAGAGTTGACAGCTTTCTCTACGCCAACTGGTCATTACCAGTTCAGGAGGATGCCCTTCGGCTTGCACGGAAGCCCAATCACGTTTAGTCGTTTGATGACGACAATTTTCCATACCCTCCTAGGTGGCACGCTCATGGTCTACCTAGATGATCTCATAGTCATGTCGCAAGATGTCCCGTCACATCTCGAGAAACTTGACAGGGTATTGGACAGGCTAGCTCAGGCAAACCTTAAGGTAAAGCTCTCCAAATGCCATTTCCTCAGGAAGGAAATAAAATTTCTGGGTCACGTAGTGACTCAGAATGGCATAAAGACGGACGAGTCTAAAATCTCTACCGTGCAGAAATTCCCCAGACCCATGACGGCGGATGCAGTCCGGTCCTTCATAGGCCTGGCGGGTTTCTACCGCACCTTTATCGCAGGTTTCTCCACCATTGCTGCACCACTGACACGCTTACTCAAGAAGGATACCCCTTTTGAGTGGACGTGTGATCAGGAACGAGCTTTTGTCATTCTTAAGAACAAGTTAACATCAGCCCCAACCCTTAGATTCCCTGATTTCACCATGGCATTTACCTTGACGACTGATGCCAGCAAAGTTGGCATCGGTGCAGTCTTGTCACAGGAATCTAATGGTAAGCAACACCCTATTGCCTATGCTAGCCGTGTCCTTACTAAAGCGGAAGTCAATTATTCAGTGACAGAGCTAGAAGCTTTAGCCATTGTATGGGCCCTAAGTCATTTTCGGGATATCATCTATCATTATCCTATCAAGATTTACACAAATCATTTACCCTTATTGGCCCTTTTTGCGAATAAGAACCTCTCGGGAAAGCATGCTTGGTGGTCGCTCACGTTCAATGACTACAACCCTGAAATTTGCGATGTCCCAGGTAAGCAAAATGTTGTAGCTGATGCCCTGTCGAGGCATATAGCATTCGTGAGTGTCGGCAACTCGTTCTCTGTTGAGGATCTCGAGAGAGCCCAACGACAGGACCCCTGTGTGGTCTCCAGTCCTTCGTTTCCTGACCAAGGAGGACATTGACTTACAGGTCAAGTCTTCAGTCCCACTGAAGGATTTAGTGGTCAACCAAGGAGTACTGTGCCGTGTTGCACAGCTGGTGGACCCCGGCAGAACCATATACCAACTGGTGATACCAGAGTCCATGATACCAGCTACTCTTAGGTTGATCCACGATGTCCCAGGTGTAGCGCACCCCGGGAAGGACTGCAGTATCAAACAGGCATGAATGAAATATTTCTGGCCTAAGATGGCAGCAGACATTGCCAAGCATGTACACCAGTGTGTTGTTTGCCTACAGCACAGGGTACCATTACAAAGGGAGAGAACTTCTGTCGACCTGTTGACGAACTTCTCGACCTCGGAGAAGGGAAATAAGCACCTGCTTGTAATGGTAGATAACTTGACGCGGTACAGTGAATTAGTACCCATTCCTGATAAAACCGCCGAAACGGTCGCTAGTGCTTTCCGTGAGCATGTTGTTCTTCGTCATACTTGCCCACGTGTCCTTCTGTCAGACAATGGGTCTGAGTTTATAAATGGCATAATGCAGGATCTTTGCTCCAGATTCAACATACACCAAGCGCCAGTAGCTCCACGCCACCCTGCGAGTAATGGTCTTGCTGAACGTACAAATCGCAAAGTCCTGGAGGTGCTCAGGGTAACTGTTAACCCAAGTTGTACTACATGGGATGAGGCTATCCCAGATGTTCAGTGTACATTAAATTCCTCCCTCAACAGCTCGATCGGTGAGACACCTCATTTTGCTTTGTATGGCTATGACAAGCGCTTACCATATGAAATTATGTTTGCTCCACCTAGACCTACTTATGATACTGATAACCCTAGTGTAGTAAAGATGCGGACAACGCAGCTTGTCTTCCAGCGGGTACGAGAGAACCTTATGAAAGCTACTGATAGGTTCACGTCTGAGCGCAATGCCCGCGCCAAGGAAAGCAAAGTGGAACCAGGTTGCAAAGTTATGTTGCTCAACCCAGTGCAGACCCCAGGTATGCACAAACTTGTCCCAAAATTTGTGGGTCCTTACCGTGTCCTACGACAGCTCCGTGGCAATAAGTTCGAGGTGAGGGAGATTGCTACGGGAACTATTAAGGAAGCCCACCTTGATCACATGAAGTATGTGGACCATGTGCAGGCCGAAGCAGAGCTGGAGTCACGTGTGTTGCAACGCCACAATCAGACCAATGCTAGGGACAACCCGTCTATCCCTTCTCCCACTACTACTGGTACGGAAGACGGCCCAGTAAGGCTCCATACTTATGGCCTGCGACCCAGGACAACAGTACATTTCTGTGAGATTGACGTACCTACTGACTTGTCTGACTCCTACGCTAGTTATGCTAATTGTTTGCTTGCAGAAATGGGTATAAAGGCACACACATTGTATAGCTAGTCGATAATGGAGTCAGGGTGGACATCATGTAATTATGTAAATACTTTTAGAAGGGTACCCAGAGTGTAATGAATTCCATGGATATAGTATTATTGTAGGTATGTGCACCCAGTGTTTTTATATATAAAAAAAAGAGTCTGTATTATGGTCAGGGCAGTGCTGCCCTCTGAGTCACATGTCACACCTTAGGAAATGCTATTGTCAGTCATTGTTTGCAGATGTGAGGGTGCAACATCGTTCGTAGACGAGTGGTCAACTGATGTTCAGCCCTGCGGACAACCTGTATATAGAAGATTTTAGTTCCAGTGCTGACGTCTCCGGACTCTCTCCTTGATGAAACAGCGCGGGCAAACCAGTTTTCTCTTCCCCTGGATGGGAGAGTTTTTTTTTCTTGCCTGTTGCATTTTTATGTCCATTTTTTATTTACTAGTGAGCGAAAGCCAGTCCCTCTCTGGGGTAGCTAGTGTAAGTAATTCCTTTATACCTGCGGGCCCACCAGTATTGTCGCGTCGGGACGATGCGAGGTGCGTGGCCGAGCAAATGTAGACAGCCTGTACTGTCAGAACACACAGCCTAGCCGTCTGCTCTGACTAGTTCATATTTTGCGGCATTTAGGTGCTGCCCTCTGTAGGCTCACTCAGGTCAGTGGGAGGCTGAGCCCATCCGCCCTCACTCCAAGGCCGACCGACTTGATAGACACAAGTGCTCCCCCTCCACGGACTGGCTTGCGGTCACTCCCTCACACTGCCCATTGTGTACTCACTCCTACCCAATTAAAGCCAAACTAGTCCACGGCCGTATCATTGCTACCTACGCTACTTTCATCGGCACTAAACCGCTGTTCAACTGGTAAGAACAGTAATAACACTGACAAACACAGAGCAACAACACTGGTAAACACAGATCAACAACACTGGTAAACGCACAACAACACTGGTAAATGCACAACAACACTGGTAAACACAGAGCAACAACGCTGGTAAACACACAACAACACTGGCAAACACAGAGCAACAACACTGGTAAACACAGTGCAACAACACTGGTAAACACACAACAACACTGGTAAACACAGAGCAACAACACTGGTAAACACACAACAACAATGGTAAACACACAACAACACTGGTAAACACAGAGCAACAACACTAGTAAACACACAACAACACTGGTAAACTCACAAAAACACTGGTAAACACAGAACAACAACACTGGTAAACACACAACAACACTGGTAAACACACAACAACACTGGTAAACACACAACAACACTGGTAAACACACAACAACAATAGTAAACACAAAACATCACTGGTAAATACAGAACAACAACACTGGTAAACACGCAGCAACACTGGTAAACACACAACATTAATAAACACACACACACAACAACACTAATAAACACACAACAACGCTGGAAAACACACAACAACACTGTTAAATACACAACAACACTGGTAAATACACAAGAACACTGGTAAACAGACAACAACACTGGTAAACACAACACAACACTGTTAAATACACAACAACACTGGTAAACTCAACACACGTAATACACTACAACACTGATAAACACAACACAAGTAACACACTATAGCACTGGTAAACACAACACAGGTAACACACTACAAGACTAATAACACAACACAGGTAACACACTACAACACTAATAAACACACACGTAACACAATACAACACTGATAAACACAAGTAACACACTACAGTACTGATAAACACAACACAAGTAACACACTACAACACTGATAAACACAACACAAGTAACACAATACAACAATGATAAACACAACTGACACACTACAACACTGATAGCACAACACAAGTAACGCACTGCAACAATGGTAAGCACAAGTAGCACACTACAACACTGATAACACAACACAAGTAGCTCACTACGACACTGATGGACACAAGTAACACACTACAACACTGATGAACACAAGTAACACACTACAACACTGATGGACACAAATAACACACTACAACACTGATAAACACAACACAGGTAGCACACTACAACACTGATAAACACAACACAAGTAACACAGTACAACACTGATAAACACAACACAAGTAACACACTACAACACTTATAACACAACATGAATAACACGCTACAACACTAATAAACACAAGTAATACACTACAACACTGATAACACAACATAAATAACACGCTACAACACTGATAAACACAACATAAATAACACACTACAACACTGATAAACACAACACAAGTAACACACTACAACACTGATAAACACAACACAAGTAACACATTACAACACTGATAACACAACATAAATAACACACTACAACACTAATAAACACATGTAACACACTACAACACTGATAAACACAACACAAGCAACACACTACAACACTGGTAACATCACTGATAAACACAACACAAGTAACACAGTACAACACTGATAAACACAACACAAGTAACACACTACAACACTGATAAACACAACACAAGTAACACACTACAACACTGATAAACACAACACATGCAACACAGTACAACACTGATAAACACAACACATGTAACACAGTACAACACTGATAAACGCAACACATGCAACACACTACGACACTGGTAAACACAATAAAAGCAACACACTACAACACTGATAAACACAACACATGCAACACACTACAACAATGGTAACATCACTGATAAACACAACACAAGCAACACGCTACAACACTAATAAACACACAAGGGGAGGAGTGAATTAAGTGTTGCATCACATGGGTACAAGTATGTGCATTAGTTCCTGGGTGTACATAAGTGTTCCTGGGTGTACATGAGTGTTCCTGGGTGTACATGAGTGTTCCTGGGTGTACATGAGTGTTCCTGGGTGTACATGAGTGTTCCTGGGTGTACATGAGTGTTCCTGGGTGTACATGAGTGTTCCTGGGTGTACATGAGTGTTCCTGGGTGTACATGAGTGTTCCTGGGTGTACATGAGTGTTCCTGGGTGTGCATGAGTGTTCCTGGGTGTACATGAGTGTTCCTGGGTGTACATGAGTGTTCCTGGGTGTACATGAGTGTTCCTGGGTGTACATGAGTGTTCCTGGGTGTACATGAGTGTTCCTGGGTGTACATGAGTGTTCCTGATTGTACATGAGTGTTCCTGGGTGTACATGAGTGTTCCTGGGTGTACATGAGTGTGTCTGGGTGTACATGAGTGTTCCTGGGTGTACATGAGTGTGTCTGGGTGTACATGAGTGTTCCTGGGTGTACAAGAGTGTTCCTGGGTGTACATGAGTGTTCCTGGGTGTACATGAGTGTTCCTGGGTGTACATGAGTGTGTCTGGGTGTACATGAGTGTTCCTGGGTGTACATGAGTGTTCCTGGGTGTACATGAGTGTGCCTGGGTGTACATGAGTGTTCCTGGGTGTACATGAGTGTGCCTGGGTGTACATGAGTGTTCCTGGGTGTACATGAGTGCTCCTGGGTGTACATGAGTGTTCCTGGGTGTACATGAGTGTTCCTGGGTGTACATGAGTGTTCCTGGGTGTACATGAGTGTTCCTGGGTGTACATGAGTGTTCCTGGGTGTACATGAGTGTTCCTGGGTGTACATGAGTGTTCCTGGGTGTACATGAGTGTTCCTGGGTGTACATGTGTGTTCCTGGGTGTACATGCGTGTTCCTGATTGTACATGAGTGTTCTTGGGTGTACATGAGTGTTCCTGGGTGTACATGAGTGTGTCTGGGTGTACTTGAGTGTTCCTGGGTGTACATAAGTGTGTCTTGGTGTATATGAGTGTTCCTGGGTGTACATGAGTGTTCCTGGGTGTACATGAGTGTTCCTGGGTGTACATGAGTGTTCCTGGGTGTACATGAGTGTGTCTGGGTGTACATGAGTGTTCCTGGGTGTACATGAGTGTTCCTGGGTGTACATGAGTGTGCCTGGGTGTACATGAGTGTTCCTGGGTGTACATGAGTGTTCCTGGGTGTACATGAGTGTTCCTGGGTGTACATGAGTGTTCCTGGGTGTACATGAGTGTTCCTGGGTGTACATGAGTGTTCCTGGGTGTACATGAGTGTTCCTGAGTGTACATGAGTGTTCTTGGGTGTACATGAGTGTTCCTGGGTGTACATGAGTGTGTCTGGGTGTACATGAGTGTTCCTGGGTGTACATGAGTGTTCCTGGGTGTACATGAGTGTTCCTGGGTGTACATGAGTATTCCTGGGTGTACATGAGTGTGTCTGGGTGTACATGAGTGTTCCTGGGTGTACATGAGTGTTCCTGGGTGTACATGAGTGTGCCTGGGTGTACATGAGTGTTCCTGGGTGAACATGAGTGTGCCTGGGTGTACATGAGTGTGTCTAGGTGTACATGAGTGTTCCTGGGTGTACATGAGTGTTCCTGGGTGTACATGAGTGTTCCTGGGTGTACATGAGTGTTCCTAGGTGTACATGAGTGTTCCTGGGTGTACATGAGTTTTCCTGGGTGTACATGAGTGTTCCTGGGTGTACATGAGTGTTCCTGGGTGTACATGAGTGTTCCTGCGTGTACATGAGTGTTCCTGGGTGTACATGAGTGTTCCTGGGTGTACATGAGTGTTCCTGGGTGTACATGAGTGTTCCTGGGTGTACATGAGTGTTCCTGGGTGTACATAAGTGTTCCTGGGTATACGTGAGTGTACATGAGTACATGTGTACGAATAAGAAGAATGTACACAGTCGGCGTGGAGTCAATTTGCTGATAAATATAAAGAACATTCTTGTTGCTTCTGATCTTGTCTAGACACTTGACGTTAGGAAAGACAACCTAACTAAACTACGTACTGAGAACTAAACTACGTACTGAGAACTAAACTACGTACTAAGAACTAAACTACGTACTAAGAACTAAACTACGTACTAAGAACTAAACTACGTACTAAGAACTAAAGTACGTACTAAGAACTAAAGTACGTACTAAGAACTAAAGTAAGTACTAAGAACTAAAGTACGTGCTAAGAACTAAAGTACGTACTAAGAACTAAAGTACGTTCTAAGAACTAAAGTACGTTCTAAGAACTAAAGTACGTACTAAGAACTAAAGTACGTACTAAGAACTAAAGTACGTACTGAGAACTAAACTACGTACTAAGAACTAAACTACGTACTAAGAACTAAACTACGTACTAAGAACTAAACTACGTACTAAGAACTAAACTACGTACTAAGAACTAAAGTACGTACTAAGAACTAAAGTACGTTCTAAGAACTAAAGTACGTACTAAGAACTAAAGTACGTACTAAGAACTAAACTACGTACTGAGAACTAAATTACGTACTAAGAACTAAACTACGTACTAAGAACTAAACTACGTACTAAGAACTAAACTACGTACTAAGAACTAAACTACGTACTAAGAACTAAAGTACGTACTAAGAACTAAAGTACGTACTAAGAACTAAACTACGTACTGAGAACTAAAGTACGTACTAAGAACTAAACTACGTACTAAGAACTAAACTACGTACTGAGAACTAAACTACGTACTAAGAACTAAACTACGTACTAAGAACTAAACTACGTACTAAGAACTAAACTACGTACTAAGAACTAAACTACGTACTGAGAACTAAACTACGTACTAAGAACTAAACTACGTACTAAGAACTAAACTACGTACTAAGAACTAAACTACGTACTGAGAACTAAAGTACGTACTAAGAACTAAACTACGTACTAAGAACTAAACTACGTACTGAGAACTAAAGTACGTACTAAGAACTAAAGTACGTACTAACAACTAAACTACGTACTAAGAACTAAACTACGTACTAAGAACTAAACTACGTACTAAGAACTAAAGTACGTACTAAGAACTAAACTACGCACTAAGAACTAAACTACGTACTAAGAACTAAACTACGTACTGAGAACTAAAGTACGTACTAAGAACTAAACTACGTACTAAGAACTAAACTACGTACTGAGAACTAAACTACGTACTAAGAACTAAACTACGTACTAAGAACTAAACTACGTACTAAGAACTAAACTACGCACTAAGAACTAAACTACGTACTAAGAACTAAACTACGTACTGAGAGAACTAAAACTACGTACTAAGAACTAAACTACGTACTAAGAACTAAACTACGTACTGAGAACTAAACTACGTACTAAGAACTAAACTACGTACTGAGAGAACTAAACTACGTACTAAGAACTAAACTACGTACTAAGAACTAAACTACGTACTAAGAACTAAACTACGTACTGAGAACTAAACTACGTACTAAGAACTAAACTACGTACTAAGAACTAAACTACGTACTAAGAACTAAACTACGTACTGAGAACTAAAGTACGTACTAAGAACTAAACTACGTACTAAGAACTAAACTACGTACTGAGAAAAGTACTAAAGAACTAAAGTACGTACTAAGAACTAAAGTACGTACTAACAACTAAACTACGTACTAAGAACTAAACTACGTACTAAGAACTAAACTACGTACTAAGAACTAAAGTACGTACTAAGAACTAAACTACGCACTAAGAACTAAACTACGTACTAAGAACTAAACTACGTACTGAGAACTAAAGTACGTACTAAGAACTAAACTACGTACTAAGAACTAAACTACGTACTTAGAACTAAACTACGTACTAAGAACTAAACTACGTACTGAGAACTAAACTACGTACTAAGAACTAAACTACGTACTAAGAACTAAACTACGTACTGAGAACTAAACTATGTACTAAGAACTAAACTACGTACTAAGAACTAAACTACGTACTAAGAACTAAACTACGTACTGAGAACTAAAGTACGTACTAAGAACTAAAGTACGTACTAAGAACTAAAGTACGTACTAACAACTAAACTTCGTACTAAGAACTAAACTACGTACTAAGAACTAAACTACGTACTAAGAACTAAAGTACGTACTAAGAACTAAACTACGTCCTAAGAACTAAAGTACGTACTAAGAACTAAACTACGTACTAAGAACTAAACTACGTACTAAGAACTAAACTACGTACTGAGAACTAAAGTACGTACTAAGAACTAAACTACGTACTAAGAACTAAACTACGTACTAAGAACTAAACTACGTACTAAGAACTAAACTACGTACTGAGAACTAAACTACGTACTAAGAACTAAACTACGTACTAAGAACTAAACTACGTACTGAGAACTAAACTACGTACTAAGAACTAAACTACGTACTAAGAACTAAACTACGTACTAAGAACTAAACTACGTACTGAGAAATAAAGTACGTACTAAGAACTAAAGTACGTACTAAGAACTAAAGTACGTACTAACAACTAAACTACGTACTAAGAACTAAACTACGTACTAAGATCTAAACTACGTACTAAGAACTAAAGTACGTACTAAGAACTAAACTACGTACTAAGAACTAAAGTACGTACTAAGAACTTAACTACGTACTAAGAACTAAACTACGTACAAAGAACTAAACTACGTAATAAGAACTAAAGTACGTACTAAGAACTAAAGTACATACTAAGAACTAAACTACGTACTAAGAACTAAACTACGTACTAAGAACTAAGGTACGTACTAAGAACTAAACTACGTACTAAGAACTAAACTACGTACTAAGAACTAAACTTCGTACTAAGAACTAAAGTACATACTAAGAACTAAACTACGTACTAAGAACTAAACTACGTACTAAGAACTAAAGTACGTACTAAGAACTAAACTACGTACTAAGAACTAAACTACGTACTAAGAACTAAACTACGTACTAAGAACTAAAGTACGTACTAAGAACTAAACTACGTACTAAGAACTAAACTACGTACTAAGAACTAAAGTACGTACTAAGAACTAAAGTACGTACTAAGAACTAAAGTACGTACTAAGAACTAAAGTACGTACTAAGAACTAAAGTACGTACTAAGAACTAAAGTACGTACTAAGAACTAAACTACGTACTAAGAACTAAACTACGTACTAAGAACTAAAGTACGTACTAAGAACTAAACTACGTACTAAGAACTAAACTACGTACTAAGAACTAAACTACGTACTAAGAACTAAAGTATCGCAAAGGGTTCTTGAATGGAGATATCGTAGGTTGAAAGTAGACACACTTGTAGGATGGTAAATGTATTGTCAGACTGAGATGAGGGATGGAGCCAGTGCCTTGCCTGCCTACGCCTGGGTGGTCTGCCGCCGAGTGAGGCCGGGACAGAGGAATGAGCCTCCACGAGTGCATCCCGTGACGTCACACAAAGCCACAGGCCTACGAGGGATCTCGTGTCTAAAGCACATGGATGATACTAATATGCTATGCTATATAATACTGGGAATACAGGGATCAGCAACTATGCTGACAGCTCGGTCATGTTACGTATGTCATCCCGACATACACTACTATACTATAGGCTGAACAGGCAGGCAGATCTGGGCTGATTCTATACAATAACAAATTCATATATAACTTAGAACTAATGGATGGTACAACATGATTTTGACGTAATGGGTGTTAACGTAATCATTACAAACTATAAGAACAAATCATTATACAATATGGATGGAATTGATCGATCGATCTGTATTCATGCACTCTACGGATTCTGAGGAAGAATAAATATATACAAAGAAGTGTTTAACAGAAAGGCAGATTCGGTGCACACAAATCTAGACTGTTAATTCTCAGAATACGGAGGGAACGTGAACACAAAAATTTCTGACAAACTGATCAGCTAATAACAAACACACAGTTATTAATTTCATTCATCTCGGACATCTAATTATACAGACAATATACATTTAAACCCAATTCTGCGAGGGTTAGGTTTACATATGCAGAATGGTTATCATCTCTGGGAGGATCGAATTCCTCTGCAATGGCTAACACATGCCTTGACTGAGAGAGATCTGAAGGAGTATCTACACAAGATACAACTACAATCACTAGTGACTGTGGAATTACTAACTCGTCTGCTAGGAGTACTCAACTCGACTATTCGATACAGTAATTCTTGGCTCATAAAGTCACTAATGGGTACTGGTGGCTTCACAGTAAGAATAAGATCTTCCTGGAGCAGGAATCGAATCACCAAACCACATGGGATCTATTCTTTGTGCAGTTTTGACATCCTCGACAGTAAATGGAGGATCTGCAGTAACTACACTAACGTGTCGCGATAAAGCATCTGCGACTACATTTGACTTGCCAGGTAAATTTTCAAAAGTGGGATTGAACTCTTGGATAGTCAAGGTCCATCTGGCTAACCTTCCAGTAGGCTGTTTGTTCTGGAATAAAGGTAACAGTTCTTCCTTACTGGAGGAAAGAACAAACTCGGTGGAGTGGATGACTCCCCCCGGTTGAAAAAATTAACGCTATAACACGCAACATGAGCAAGGGAGAACGAATCTACTATCTCAACTGCAAGCACAGGAGAAAAGAAATGAACACGGTGAACAATGCTGATATTCAATCTGAGTCGCACATAGTGACACGAGGTATCAGCTATAAAGAAACTACACTTACAAACGTTAACATGTGAAAGTTACTCGAGAACTAACTTCTTACAATGCACTGATTACTGTCAACTAGGATGGGATCACCATCTGGAACATTAGGAACAACAACAGACACTCTAGTGAGAGCACTAGCTGTAACAGAGACGTCTTTCTGCAGACAGCATGTCACATCAACAAGAGATGGCATTACTAGTTGCAAGTAATCGTTTTCTGACAAGGCATCCCCTGTGGAGAAACTACTACTCGAACTAGCAGTCATTGCAGGGATAGGCTGTGCACTCAAGGCAGTCTGAGTGTCCCCGGACACTTGAGGCAACGGAACACTATCCTGCAAGTCTGAAGGTATAGGTGGAACACAGACGGGAATGACAGAATTACTAGTGCCTGACCGCTCGGCTACGTTAATAAGTAATTCATGGATCTATAGGAACTTAATCTGAACTTCACATTTCGCAGCACTTTAACAAATCTCAGATACAAGCTGTGAGAACAAACACATTGCTCAAGGGCTACCTGGAGTTTACCTGGAGAGAGTTCCGGGGGTCAACGCCCCCGCGGCCCGGTCTGAGACCAGGCCTCCTGGTGGATCAGAGCCTGATCAACCAGGCTGTTGCTGCTGGCTGCACGCAAACCAACATACGAGCCACAGCCCGGCTGATCCGGAACTGACTTTAGGTGCTTGTCCAGTGCCAGCTTGAAGACTGCCAGGGGTCTGTTGGTAATCCCCCTTATGTGTGCTGGGAGGCAGTTGAACAGTCTCGGGCCCCTGACACTTATTGTATGGTCTCTTAACGTGCTAGTGACACCCCTGCTTTTCATTGGGGGGATGGTGCATCGTCTGCCAAGTCTTTTGCTTTCGTAGTGGGTGATTTTCGTGTGCAAGTTCGGTACTAGTCCCTCTAGGATTTTCCAGGTGTATATAATCATGTATCTCTCCCTCCTGCGTTCCAGGGAATACAGGTTTAGGAACCTCAAGCGCTCCCAATAATTGAGGTGTTTTATCTCCGTTATGCGCGCCGTGAAAGTTCTCTGTACATTTTCTAGGTCGGCAATTTCACCTGCCTTGAAAGGTGCTGTTAGTGTGCAGCAATATTCCAGCCTAGATAGAACAAGTGACCTGAAGAGTGTCATCATGGGCTTGGCCTCCCTAGTTTTGAAGGTTCTCATTATCCATCCTGTCATTTTTCTAGCAGATGCGATTGATACAGTGTTATGGTCCTTGAAGGTGAGATCCTCCGACATGATCACTCCCAGGTCTTTGACGTTGGTGTTTCGCTCTATTTTGTGGCCAGAATTTGTTTTGTACTCTGATGAAGATTTAATTTCCTCATGTTTACCATATCTGAGTAATTGAAATTTCTCATCGTTGAACTTCATATTGTTTTCTGCAGCCCACTGAAAGATTTGGTTGATGTCTGCCTGGAGCTTTGCAGTGTCTGCAATGGAAGACACTGTCATGCAGATTCGGGTGTCATCTGCAAAGGAAGACACGGTGCTGTGGCTGACATCCTTGTCTATGTCGGATATAAGGATGAGGAACAAGATGGGAGCGAGTACTGTGCCTTGTGGAACAGAGCTTTTCACCGTAGCTGCCTCGGACTTTACTCTGTTGACGACTACTCTCTGTGTTCTGTTAGTGAGGAAATTATAGATCCATCGACCGACTTTTCCTGTTATTCCTTTAGCACGCATTTTGTGCGCTATTACGCCATGGTCACACTTGTCGAAGGCTTTTGCAAAGTCTGTATATATTACATCTGCATTCTTTTTGTCTTCTAGTGCATTTAGGACCTTGTCGTAGTGGTCCAATAGTTGAGACAGACAGGAGCGACCTGTTCTAAACCCATGTTGCCCTGGGTTGTGTAACTGATGGGTTTCTAGATGCGTGGTGATCTTGCTTCTTAGGACCCTTTCAAAGATTTTTATGATATGGGATGTTAGTGCTATTGGTCTGTAGTTCTTTGCTGTTGCTTTACTGCCCCCTTTGTGAAGTGGGGCTATGTCTGTTGTTTCTAGTAACTGTGGGACGACCCCCGTGTCCATGCTCCCTCTCCATAGGATGGAAAAGGCTCGTGATAGGGGCTTCTTGCAGTTCTTGATGAACACAGAGTTCCATGAGTCTGGCCCTGGGGCAGAGTGCATGGGCATGTCATTTATCGCCTGTTCGAAGTCATTTGGCGTCAGGATAACATCGGATAGGCTTGTGTTAATCAAATTTTGTAGCTCTCTCATAAAAAATTCATTTTGATCTTCGACTCTCAGTCTGGTTAGCGGCTTGCTAAAAACTGAGTCATATTGGGACTTGAGTAGCTCACTCATTTCCTTGTTGTCATCTGTGTAGGACCCATCTTGTTTAAGTAGGGGCCCAATACTGGACGTTGTTCTCGATTTTGATTTGGCATAGGAGAAGAAATACTTTGGGTTTCTTTCGATTTCATTTATGGCTTTTAGTTCTTCCCGCGATTCCTGACTCCTAAAGGATTCTTTTAGCTTAAGTTCGATGCTTGCTATTTCTCTGACCAGTGTCTCCCTACGCATTTCAGATATATTGACCTCTTTTAGCCGCTCTGTTATTCTTTTCCGTCGCCTGTAAAGGGAGCGCCTGTCTCTTTCTGTTTTACATCTACTCCTCCTTTTTCTTAGAGGAATAAGCCTTGTGCATACATCGAGTGCTACCGAGTTAATCTGTTCTAGGCATAAGTTGGGGTCTGTGTTGCTTAGTATATCTTCCCAGCTTATATCGGTTAGGACTTGGTTTACTTGGTCCCACTTTATGTTTTTGTTATTGAAGTTGAATTTGGTGAATGCTCCCTCGTGACTAATCTCATTATGTCGGTCTGGGGCTCCGCGCATACATGACGGAACCTCAATTATGTTGTGATCTGAGTATATTGTTTTTGATATGGTGATATTTCTTATCAGATCATCATTGTTAGTGAAGATGAGGTCTAGTGTATTCTCCAGTCTAGTAGGCACTATTATTTGCTGGTTTAAATTGAATTTTGTGCAGAGATTTAAAAGCTCGCGTGAGTGTGAGTTTTCATCAGAGCTGCCTCCTGGTGTTATTACTGCAACAATATTATTTGCTATATTCCTCCATTTTAGGTGCCTTAAGTTGAAATCCCCCAGGAGCAAGATGTTGGGTGCAGGAGCTGGAAGGTTTTCCAGACAGTGGTCAATTTTTAACAGCTGTTCCTGGAATTGCTGGGATGTTGCATCCGGAGGCTTGTAGACTATCACAATGACTAGGTTTTGGTTCTCGACCTTTACTGCTAAAACTTCCACTACATCATTTGAGGCATTTAGCAGTTCTGTGCAAACAAGTGACTCTGCAATGTACAGGCCAACCCCCCCCCCCTTTTGCCTGTTCACTCTGTCACATCTGTATAGGTTGTAACCTGGGATCCATATTTCGTTGTCCAAGTGATCCTTTATGTGGGTCTCAGTGAAAGCCGCGAACATTGCCTTTGCCTCTGCAAGCAGTCCACGGATGAAAGGTATTTTGTTGTTTGTTGCTGGCTTTAGACCCTGTATATTTGCAAAGAAGAATGTTATCGGACTGGTGGTATTGTTGGTACTGGGGGGGGATTTTTTTTCCGGCATTAGTATCTGTATCTGTTGGTTTGGAGTGGAGGCCATCGACTGTGGTTCCACTCCAGGAATGACTGGATTTGGTGTACGATTTCTGCCATTTCCTGCCAGTTTTTTTTCCTTCCTGGCACTAAAAAACCTCTCCCTCTTGAGTGGCTGTGGCTACCCAGGTTTTCCCATGGCCTGGATGTTTTGTATCTTTTTGTCCCCTTTAGATGGTATGCCTGGCAATTTAAGTTATAGCACAGTCTTTCCTGTACTGAAGAGGTACACAGTTCAGGGTGAAAAAGCTTACAGGAAGGGAGTTTGCATTTTCCTGTTGTCATATGGGCATGGCATTTCCTAG
This sequence comes from Cherax quadricarinatus, assembly GCF_038502225.1. Lineage (NCBI taxonomy): Eukaryota > Metazoa > Arthropoda > Malacostraca > Decapoda > Parastacidae > Cherax > Cherax quadricarinatus. Next base: position 58,659 of record NW_027195429.1, on the reverse strand, counting down.
GGTGGTCATAGTTGCACGTCCCATCTGTTTTTCCAGATTTCCCATGCCAGCAGATACCGAGTGCATAGTATGTGCACAGGCTAGGTATTGTCTTTCAGTCAGTAAGGGAATTTTGGTACTGTGGACTAATTCATATTGACTTTGACTGGAATGATACACTAAGTGAACGTTCAAAAGTGACTGGGACATCTTCTCAGTGAAAATACTGAAGGGCATAAGTCAAGAAAAATGGAGAGAATGACACAGTAAGCTTAAATGGAAAAAAATGCTTAACTATTCTGCATAAGTAATTAAAAATTAACAAGTTACACAGTAAGCAAAGGACTCACACAAGAAGAATATGCAATTTAACAAACACTGAAAATCAAGAGAACTTTTACTTTGCTCAAATCTAATTTGCTCAACTTTTACTTTAAATTGAATAAATGGCACAGTGAGTTGTCTTTACTTTCAATGCAACAAGGAAATACACAATAAAATGATAAAATGGACTCAATAAACTTGTGCAAAAATTAAAACAAACACACAATTCACTGAAATTAAAAAATAAAATGACACAGACAGAATAAAATACTATGCACAGAACAGAACATAAGAAACTGCACTGTAATAAACTGTAGCAATATATCAAATAATTGCTAATCGAAAAAGTATTGCACAACACTGCATAAAATTTTCTGCAAGAAAAACTTTAATAGCAACACAATATTTGCACAAGAATTATTGCAAAATGAGTCAATGTGCAATAATAAAAATTATAACACACAAGAAAAGAAATATATCAAGGAATGAACACTTTAACTCTTAACTGCACTTAAACAACAAGCAAAAGAACAATTTACTTTAAAAGGAGAACTTAAAAATTGCACTAAGAGTGAATTTGTTCAATAAAATATGAAAAATAATAGGTGCAAAAAATACATAAAACAGAGGGTTGAACACTTACAGTGATGCAGAACACAACACATCAATATAAACACAGTACTAGAATTTTCTTGCAATGAAACTTGATGTGTGAAAAAATTTTGTAAAAGTGCTTTCTTGCTGGGACTTTAATAATGGCACTATTGTCTGTGGAAATAAGACAAATTAAACACTGGCTGAATAAAAGAATATGAACACAAGAATGTTCAACACACAAGAAACAAAACAAAAATACACAAATGCTAGGAAGAAAAAAAATTAACAGACAACACTGAGTTGTGATGCAGAATATGAGGTGAAAAATTACTGAAATACTTCACTGGAATACTGAGAACTCTAGGTGATTCTGAAGTGTTAAACACAAGTTCTATATTGCTCATATGTTGCACACACAACTAAGGAAAAACACTCAGTACTTACTTCAAGTGTATAAAAAGATACACAACACAACAGATATAAAATAATGCACGAAAATTAACACTGAATTAAGGAGATTAAAAGAAATTTATGCAATCAGTACATGATAAACACTGAGTCTGATCAAGAGTCACTGAATGTCACTAAGAGAAAATTCACTGGGAACACAAAAGAAATGTCTCAACACTCGCAGATGTCTCAAAAAAAAAAATATTATCGCTGTAACAACTTGAAGAATGAGATTGATGGATTGTTTATATTGTCTTGCTGCTGTCCTCTGCACAGATGATCATAGAATTGCGCTTAAATCGGCGATAGACAACACACAGGAGGCTTTTAAAGATGGCGCAACATACTCTAGCTCTTGACCCCCTATGTGGTCCTTAAAATATGGTGCTACAACCCTTAGCAGTGCACCAAAACACTGATGAGGTAGGTGAGATGTAATGGCCGACTGTAGTTGGGTTTGTGGGTTAATGGCTGAGCGAGGCGTCTGAGACCGGCAATGGTGCGACACACGTGATCGTGAGTGGCTGGGCTTATGGGTTGAACGTCGTAAGCCTCACTGAGAAAACCCACACTGCCGCGAAGATAATTCTAAGCCGGCTGGCTTAGAATAAACCCACGAAATACTACAACACCACAAGGATGAAAAAGAGCACTCAGAATGCTTGGAGCTTGAATCACAAGCGATGAAGACTACTCAAGTGGCTTGCTCGAGTACTGGGGTAAGACACCTGGGTTAGTTGCTAGCTGGCTTATCTTAACCCTTTACACAGAATAGCTTGATAACTTCACACGATGAGCACAGCAGGGGTGGAAGCTGGCTTGGCAGGCAAAATAATTTGATGGAGTAGACTAGGCTGGACTGGACTCGGTTGTTCTGACTCCCCCACCACAGACCGGAAACTGGCTTATTTTGCAAACTCGGGTCAACCCCTCGTGAGTGATGCAAAAAGCAGTTAACACTAATACAAAGAGACTGACCAGTGAATAATGTAGAAGCTGGTAGAGTAGCTGGCTTGAGGTAGCTGGATGGGGTGAACCTCGGTAAGCCTACTGGTGACACGAAATGGCCGTCTTGCTGGTCGACAATTTTATCTCCAGAAATCGCTGTAATCGTCAGAATTACAGGCCCTCCGATGCCACCATTTATCGTAAAGGGTTCTTGAATGGAGATATCGTAGGTTGAAAGTAGACACACTTGTAGGATGGTAAATGTATTGTCAGACTGAGATGAGGGATGGAGCCAGTGCCTTGCCTGCCTACGCCTGGGTGGTCTGCCGCCGAGTGAGGCCGGGACAGAGGAATGAGCCTCCACGAGTGCATCCCGTGACGTCACACAAAGCCACAGGCCTACGAGGGATCTCGTGTCTAAAGCACATGGATGATGCTAATATGCTATGCTATATAATACTGGGAATACAGGGATCAGCAACTATGCTGACAAAAGTACGTACTAAGAACTAAACTACTTACTAAGAACTAAGGTACGTACTAAGAATTAAAGTACGTACTAAGAACTAAAGTACGTACTGAGAACTAAACTACGTACTAAAACTAAAGTACGTACTAAGAATTAAAGTACATACTAAGAACTAAAGTACGTACTAAGAACTAATCTACGTACTAAGAACTAAAGTACGTACTAAGAACTAAACTACGTACTAAGAACTAAACTACATACTAAGAACTAAACTACGTACTAAGAACTAAACTACGTACTAAGAACTAAAGTACGTACTAAGAACTAAAGCACGTACTAAGAACTAAAGTACATTCTAAGAACTAAAGTACGTACTAAGAACTAAAGTACGTTCTAATAACTAAAGTACGTACTAAGAACTAAAGTACGTACTAAGAACTAAAGTACGTTCAAAGAACTAAAGTACATACTTAGAACTAAAGTACGTACTAAGAACTAAAGTACGTACTAAGAACTAAAGTACGTACTAAGAACTAAAGTACGTACTAAGAACTAAAGTACGTACTAAGAACTAAAGTACGTACTAAGAACTAAAGTACGTACTAAGAACTAAAGTACGTTCTAAGAACTAAACTACGTACTAAGAACTAAAGTACGTACTAAGAACTAAAGTACGTACTAAGAACTAAAGTACATACTAAGAACTAAAGTACGTACTAAGAACTAAAGTACGTACTAAGAACTAAAAAAGGCATTACTGCCTTAATTTTTAAATGGGTGGATGAGTAAGCCAGCTGAAGGTCTTGATCAGATGACCATTAAGCTCCAGCTGTGGGTCATCATGTGACTAAGACCCGCCAAACCTTACCCATCCTAACTTGAAAATCAAATAGGGGTAAAGCTGAGATGATAACAAAGGAGTTAGAAATGATAACAAATGATAACAAAATATATAAGGAAGATATATCAGACGTGTCCTGGTTAATTGTTTGATCGCCCTGGCTGTTGGTGTTTGTGGCCCGCTGGCTGACATGTACCTCACAGCCTGGTTGATCTGCCTCTTGACGGAGGTTGTGATCCGGTTCCCTCTTGAAAACTTCTATTCCGGCTCTAGGTTAGGTGAGGTTTGTTAAGAAACAGGACAAGTGTTTCCTGATGCGGGTTTTAGTCATATGATGACCCACAGCTGGAGCTTTTGGCCATCTGACCGAGGCCTTCCACTGGCTTACTGGTCCACCCCTTTAAAAATTATGGTGTAATTATAGCCACTAAAATTACATTGGAAAAAAAAACATACCACAGGTGGGATTAGAACCCGCGGTTAGAGAGTCTCGAAACTCTAGACCGTTTGCAATCGTGCCATTACGATTTCGTGAGTCATGTTGACTACATTTGCTCCGGTGATATCTGCGGTATCTCCGGAGGTATCTGCTGATAGCAGATACTAACATCCTGGGATCACGGATGTTGATACATCAGTGTCGACGGCGCCCTTGCTTCACACGTTGTATATTTTCTCACTTCATCCCACATAACTCACTCAACTACGTTGTTATGGTAGTTTGTGATAGAACCCTTCCCCCCCAGCATCTTCCATCCATATATTATTATTTCTTTCTCTCTTCTCCGTTCTAGAGAGTACCTTCCAAGTGTTTAAGGCATACAAGTACTTCACGTATTGCATTAGGGGGCACCTAACATGTTTATTTTCCCACTATAATCTACCTTGTCCATAATTACTATCGCATTTGTTTTGTCTGTTTCGTAAGGTGAAGTCTAGGATCTTTCTTTAATTTATGGTATAACTTAACAAATCGTTGAGGACAATTGTTGTTGTAATGGTCTGAGCTGTGCTCAGACCTTTACAACAACAATTATCCGCCTCAGGAGATGTACCCGGTGTTATACTCACTCCAAGATCCATTTCATTGAGTGAGGTTTGTAGTCTCAGGCCCCCCTAGACTGTACTCTGTCTGCGGTATTTTTTGCCCTTCTCAAATTTTCATGACTTTGCACTTGGTGGGGTTGAACTCCAGAAGCCAGTTTCTGGACCAGGCCTGCAGCCTGTCTAGATCTCTTTGTAGTTCTTCCTGGTCCTCGTCCAATTGAATTCTTCTCATCAACTTCACATCATCTGCAAACAGGGACATTTCTGAATCTATTCCTTCTGTCATGTCGTTCACATATACCATAAACAGCACCAGTCCTAGGACTGACCACTCTGACACCTCATCATGTACCATGACTCGCTGATGTTTTAACGACAGGTATCCTGGTCCATTGCAGTGCTTTTCCTGTATCCCTGCCTGGTTCTCCAGCTTTTGCACTAATCTCTTGTATGGAGGCAGCTCAGATGAAAACTCACACACAGACGAACTATTAAATCTCTGCACCAAATTCACCTTACACCAGCAAATATTAGAGCCTACAAGACTAGAAAATACGCTGGACCTCATCTTCACTAACAACGAAGATCTGATACATAATATAACCGTATCACAACATAATATAGGTACAGACATGTATGCACAGGGCTCCTGACCAGCAAAATGTGATCAGTCATGAAGGTCTCTTCACAAAATTAAAATTTTAATAACATAAACATACAATGGGATCAAGTCTACCATGTCCTAAATGAAATAAGTTAGGAAGATATCCTAAACAACACGGATCCGAACATTTGCCTAGAAAAAATGAACTCTGGGGTTCTTGAGATCTGCCGAAGACACATTCCATTAAGAAAAAGAAAGAGAAGAAGTAAACTAGAGAGACACTCCTTATACAGAAGAAGGCGAAGAGTCATGGAGCTGCTGAGAGCGGCCAATATATCTGAAAAGTTCTCACCCAGCTGTTGGTGAGGGTGGACGCAGAGAGAGCGGCTGGTGCCCTCTGGTGTCTGTTTTGAGAAGTTTGATTTTCTCAAGATGGCGGAGTGCAGGCGAAGAGTTAACACTGTCTGTGTGGAATTGTTGAAAGGTGCAATATACCAGGACACCGCTGACGTCATTCTGCCTCTTGTAATAAGAGACACGTATGGGATCCCAAGTGAGGATTTATATGGGATTTCCTTGAACGGCAACGCAAGAATTTTTGTAAAATTTGTGTCGTCTGCTGCTTATGTGAGAGCTGTGGACACCTATCAAGAAAAACGGATTGTCATTAACACTGGCCTTGAGGTGTGCCTGAGTGATGTCTCGGCGTGTTATAACACGTGGGTTCGTCTTCGTAATGTACCCTTCGAGGCAGACGAGGTGGGCATTCGTCGGACATTTGGGTGCTATGGCACCATACAAGCTGTCAACGTAGGGCGTTGGTCCCAGGGCTTTTATGCTGGCATGCTCGAGGGTTCTTTCTCGATGAAAATAACACTGAGACGTCCAATTCCCTCGTTTGTCATGTTGGAGGATTTTCGGACGCAGATCTACGTAACCTACCCAGGGCAGGTTCGGACGTGCCGACTGTGTGGTACAATGGGTCATATGGCGGCGACTTGTGAGCAACGACGAGGGAGAAAATGGTCGGACCTGACAGACACTACGTCCAAAGAAGCAATGGTGGAGGATGAGTTGGCCCATCGGAGGCCCACGATGGTGGATGATATACTGCAGGTTTTACCAGCAAACGTGAAGTGGAGTGATGCAGTGGATGCTGCAGAGGGGATCGTCTCGACGCTACCCCCGGCGTCGGAGATCGAGGCAATTGAGCGTGTCGACAGCGCGTCGCCTCCGGTGGGAGAGGAGGCGCACGCGCCATTGGTGTTGCCCAGTTTTGAGGACATACAGAGGATCCTCGACAGCCCAGCAACAGTGGATTTACCGCCTACTTTGGCGGCGGCGCCTGTGGTCGACCATGGTCTAGCGAGACGCGTGGGCGATGAGGAAAGGCGTACAACTTGTACGACAGTGGTGGTGACGGATGTCGAGGTGTATAGGGGGTATGGTGAAGGGCTTATGGATTATGAGGGAGTGTCATGTAAGAGGCCCAGTACACAGGTGGAGGACGATGTCTTAACACCGGGACAAAGGTCTTGTAAAATGGTGTGTGTGTACTCACCTAGTTGTACTCACCTAGTTGAGGTTGCAGGGGTCGAGTCCAAGCTCCTGGCCCCGCCTCTTCACTGGTCGCTACTAGGTCACTCTCCCTGAACCATGAGCTTTATCGTACCTCTGCTTAAAGCTATGTATGGATCCTGACTCCACTACATCGCTTCCCAAACTATTCCACTTCCTGACTACTCTGTGGCTGAAGAAATACTTCCTAACATCCCTTTGATTCATCTGTGTCTTCAACTTCCAACTGTGTCCCCTTGTTACTGTGTCCAGTCTCTGGAACATCCTGTCTTTGTCCACCTTGTCAATTCCTCTCAGTATTTTGTAAGTCGTTATCATGTCCCCCCTATCTCTCCTGTCCTCCAGTGTTGTCAGGTTGATTTCCCTTAACCTCTCCTCATAGGACATACCTCTTAGCTCTGGGACTAGTCTTGTTGCAAACCTTTGCACTTTCTCTAGTTTCTTTACATGCTTGGCTAGGTGTGGGTTCCAAACTGGTGCCGCATACTCCAATATGGGCCTAACGTACACGGTGTACAGGGTCCTGAATGATTCCTTATTAAGATGTCGGAATGCTGTTCTGAGGTTTGCTAGGCGCCCATATGCTGCAGCAGTTATTTGGTTGATGTGCGCTTCAGGAGATGTGCCTGGTGTTATACTCACCCCAAGATCTTTTTCCTTGAGTGAGGTTTGTAGTCTCTGACCCCCTAGACTGTACTCCGTCTGCAGCCTTCTTTGCCCTTCCCCAATCTTCATGACTTTGCACTTGGTGGGATTGAACTCCAGGAGCCAATTGCTGGACCAGGTCTGCAGCCTGTCCAGATCCCTTAGTAGTTCTGCCTGGTCTTCGATCGAGTGAATTCTTCTCATCAACTTCACGTCTTCTGCAAACAGGGACACCTCAGAGTCTATTCCTTCCGTCATGTCGTTCACAAATACCTGAAACAGCACTGGTCCTAGGACTGACCCCTGCGGGACCCCGCTGGTCACAGGTGCCCACTCTGACACCTCGCCACGTACCATGACTCGCTGCTGTCTTCCTGACAAGTATTCCCTGATCCATTGTAGTGCCTTCCCTGTTATCCCTGCTTGGTCCTCCAGTTTTTGCACCAATCTCTTGTGTGGAACTGTGTCAAACGCCTTCTTGCAGTCCAAGAAAATGCAATCCACCCACCCCTCTCTCTCTTGTCTTACTGCTGTCACCATGTCATAGAACTCCAGTAGGTTTGTGACACAGGATTTCCCGTCCCTGAAACCATGTTGGCTGCTGTTGATGAGATCGTTCCTTTCTAGGTGTTCCACCACTCTTCTCCTGATAATCTTCTCCATGATTTTGCATACTATACATGTCAGTGACACTGGTCTGTAGTTTAATGCTTCATGTCTGTCTCCTTTTTTAAAGATTGGGACTACATTTGCTGTCTTCCATGCCTCAGGCAATCTCCCTGTTTCGATAGATGTATTGAATATTGTTGTTAGGGGTACACATAGCGCCTCTGCTCCCTCTCTCAATACCCATGGGGAGATGTTATCTGGCCCCATTGCCTTTGAGGTATCTAGCTCACTAAGAAGCCTCTTCACTTCTTCCTCGGTTGTGTGCACTGTGTCCAGCACTTGGTGGTGTGCCCCACCTCTCCGTCTTTCTGGAGTCCCTTCTGTCTCCTCTGTGAACACTTCTTTGAATCTCTTGTTGAGTTCTTCACATACTTCACGGTCATTTCTTGTTGTCTCTCCTCCTTCCTTCCTTAGCCTGATTACCTGGTCCTTGACTGTTGTTTTCCTCCTGATGTGGCTGTACAACAGTTTCGGGTCAGATTTGGCTTTCGCTGCTATGTCATTTTCATATTGTCTTTGGGCCTCCCTTCTTATCTGTGCATATTCGTTTCTGGCTCTACGACTGTTCTCCTTATTCTCCTGGGTCCTTTGCCTTCTATATTTCTTCCATTCCCTAGCACACTTGGTTTTTGCCTCCCTGCACCTTTGGGTAAACCATGGGCTCATCCTGGCTTTTTCATTATTCCTGTTACCCTTGGGTACAAACCTCTCCTCAGCCTCCTTGCATTTTGTTGCTACATATTCCATCATCTCATTAACTGGCTTCCCTGCCAGTTCTCTGTCCCACTGAACCCCGTTCAGGTAGTTCCTCATTCCTGTGTAGTCCCCTTTCTTGTAGTTTGGCTTCATTCGTCCTGGCCTTCCTGCTTCTCCCTCCACTTGTAGCTCTACTGTGTATTCGAAGCTTAAAACCACATGGTCACTGGCCCCAAGGGGTCTTTCATATGTGATGTCCTCGATATCTGCACTACTCAAGGTGAATACTAAGTCCAGCCTTGCTGGTTCATCCTCTCCTCTCTCTCTTGTAGTGTCCCTTACGTGTTGGCACATGAAGTTTTCCAGTACCACCTCCATCATCTTAGCCCTCCATGTATCTTGGCCCCCATGTGGGTCCAAGTTCTCCCAATCGATCTCCTTGTGGTTAAAGTCACCCATGATCAGGAGCTTTGCCCTGCATGCATGAGCTCTTCTGGCCACTCTAGCCAGTGTGTCAACCATCGCTCTATTGCTCTCATCGTACTCTTGCCTTGGCCTCCTGCTGTTCTGTGGTGGGTTATACATCACTGCTATTACCACCTTGGGACCTCCAGAGTGAAGTGTTCCCGCTATGTAATCACTTTCTTCTCCGCTGTCTCCTCTCTCCAGCTCATCAAAATTCCAGCGATTTTTGATCAGCAACGCCACTCCTCCACCCCCCCTGTTCCCTCTGTCTTTCCTCAGGATTTGGTATCCCGTTGGAAAGATGGCATCTGTTATCATACCTGTAAGCTTGGTTTCTGTGAGAGCTATGATGTCCGGTGATGCTTCTTTGACTCTTTCATGCCACTCCTCCCACTTATTTGTTATTCCATCAGCGTTTGTGTGTGTCTGTGTGTGTGTGTGTGTCTGTGTCTGTGTGTGTACTCACCTATTTGTGGTTGTGCGTGCGCGTGTGTGTGTGTGTGTGTGTGTGTGTGTGTGTGTGTACTCACCTATTTGTACTCACCTATTTGTGGTTGCAGGGGTCGAGTCTTAGCTCCTGGCCCCGCCTCTTCACCGGTTGCTACTGGGCCCTCTCTCTCCCCGCTCCATGAGCTTTATCAAACCTCGTCTTAAAACTGTGTATGGTTCCTGCCTCCACTACGTCATTTTCTAGGCTATTCCACTGCCTTACAACTCTATGACTGAAGAAATACTTCCTATCTCTCTGACTCATTTGTGTCTTCAACTTCCAATTGTGGCCTCTTGTTTCTGTGTCCCCTCCCTGGAACATCCTGTCTTTGTCCACCTTGTCTATTCCACGCAGGATTTTATATGTCGTTATCATGTCTCCCCTGACCCTCCTGTCCTCCAGTGTCGTCAGGCCGATTCCCTTAATCTTTCTTCATAGGACATTCCCCTTAGCTCTGGAACTAACCTTGTCGCAAACCTTTGTACTTTCTCTAGTTTCTTGACGTGCTTTATCAAGTGTGGGTTCCAAACAGGTGCTGCATACTCTAGTATGGGTCTGACATACACGGTGTACAGTGTCTTGAACGATTCCTTACTAAGGTATCGGAATGCTGTTCTCAGGTTTGCCAGGCGCCCATATGCTGCAGCAGTTATCTGATTGATGTGTGCTTCCGGAGACATGCTCGGTGTTATACTCACCCCAAGATCTTTCTCCTTGAGTGAGGTTTGCAGTCTTTGGCCACCTAGCCTATACTCTGTCTGTGGTCTTCTGTGCCCTTCCCCTATCTTCATGACTTTGCATTTGGCAGGATTTAATGTGTGTGTGTGTGTGTGTGTGTGTGTGTGTGTGTGTGTGTGTGTGTGTGTGTGTGTACTCACCTAGTTGTACTCACCTAGTTGAGGTTGCGGGGGTCGAGTCCGAGCTCCTGGCCCCGCCTCTTCACTGATCGCTACTAGGTCACTCTCCCCGAGCCGTGAGCTTTATCATACCTCTGCTTAAAGCTATGTATGGATCCTGCCTCCACTACATCGCTTCCCAAACTATTCCACTTACTGACTACTCTGTGGCTGAAGAAATACTTCCTAACATCCCTGTGATTCATCTGTGTCTTTAGCTTCCAACTGTGTCCCCTTGTTGCTGTGTCCAAACTCTGGAACATCCTGTCTTTGTCCACCTTGTCAATTCCCCTCAGTATTTTGTATGTCGTTATCATGTCCCCCCTATCTCTCCTGTCCTCCAGTGTCGTCAGGTTGATTTCCCTTAACCTCTCCTCGTAGGACATACCTCTTAGCTCTGGGACTAGTCTTGTTGCAAACCTTTGCACTTTCTCTAGTTTCTTTACGTGCTTGGCTAGGTGTGGGTTCCAAACTGGTGCCGCATACTCCAATATGGGCCTAACGTATACGGTGTACAGGGTCCTGAACGATTCCTTATTAAGATGTCGGAATGCTGTTCTGAGGTTTGCTAGGCGCCCATATGCTGCAGCAGTTATTTGGTTGATGTGCGCTTCAGGAGATGTGCCTGGTGTTATACTCACCCCAAGATCTTTTTCCTTGAGTGAGGTTTGTAGTCTCTGACCCCCTAGACTGTACTCCGTCTGCGGCCTTCTTTGCCCTTCCCCAATCTTCATGACTTTGCACTTGGTGGGATTGAACTCCAGGAGCCAATTGCTGGACCAGGTCTGCAGCCTGTCCAGATCCCTTTGTAGTTCTGCCTGGTCTTCGATCGAGTGTATTCTTCTCATCAACTTCACGTCATCTGCAAACAGGGACACCTCAGAGTCTATTCCTTCCGTCATGTCGTTCACAAATACCAGAAACAGCACTGGTCCTAGGACTGACCCCTGCGGGACCCCGCTGGTCACAGGTGCCCACTCTGACACCTCGCCACGTACCATGACTCGCTGCTGTCTTCCTGACAAGTATTCCCTGATCCATTGTAGTGCCTTCCCTGTTATCCCTGCTTGGTCCTCCAGTTTTTGCACCAATCTCTTGTGGGGAACTGTGTCAAACGCCTTCTTGCAGTCCAAGAAAATGCAATCCACCCACCCCTCTCTCTCTTGTCTTACTGCTGTCACCATGTCATAGAACTCCAGTAGGTGTGTGTGTGTGTGTGTGTGTGTGTGTGTGTGTGTGTGTGTGTGTGTGTGTGTGTGTGTGTGTGTGTGTGTGTGTGACTCAACAATCAATATTTGCACCAATAACTCATTACAGTTGTGACCGGGTGTGGAAGTGTGAATTGCTCATTACACTATAATTTGTTCATGATTGTAGCCATGTATAAACGTAAGTAACCATTCTTACAGAATTCATTACCTTTGTAACTTGTGAGCTCATTACCTTTAGAAATTTTAGCATACAAACAGAGGTACAAAAAAATACAGGTAAGAGCAGCATGCCAAAGCCACTTATATGCATAGCATTACGGGCTGGCTTAAAATTAACTTAAGATTAACTAAGCAATGATGAAATCAGTGATACCTAGTTCAGCTATCAAACTTTGGGGGCCCAGTCCCTGGACCCATTACGTACCTCTGTAATCTGTAAATACCTTTGTAACTTGTCGTGATTGTGACCAGACCTACCTGGAGTTCATTACCTTTGTAAATTGTGAGTTCATTACCTTTGTAAATTGTGAGTTCATTACCTTTGTAAATTGTGAGTTCATTACCTTTGTAAATTGTGAGTTCATTACCTCTGTAACTTGCTCAGCTATCAAAACTTTGGAGTCCAGCCCCTGGACCAATTATGTACCTCTGTAATCTTTTGACTACCGCCCACAGAATGGGTATGGGATGCATAATAAACATATTATACTACTAGTTACTACTGAGAGCATAGGGACCTATGCAGACCAATGGTTTGAGAGAAAATGGAAGGGTAGAGAGGGGAATCGAGAGGCGAGGGAAGCTTTACTGCGTGACATAGTGGCGAATTTGAGAGACGTGGATCAAGAGGACATGGAGGGTTACATATCGGAGGGGGAGGTTTACAAGGCTGTTCAGGGACAGGCGCTAAGGAAATCACCTGGTTGGGATGGGATACCAGGTGATTTTTATGTAGTTCATTGGGAACTGTTAAAACACATGTTGGTTCAACTTTACAATTCAATGAAAATTAGAGTTAGAATGGGCGGTGAGGCGAGGTTGGGTGTTGTAGTGTTAGTACCAAAGACCGAGGTTCGTGAATCTTTGGAGGCATATAGGCCCATCATGTTGAGGGGGGCAGATTATAAGATTTTTGCGCATATTTTGGCAAACCAGATGAAACGAGTTTTGGACAAGGTAATATGGGAAGGGCAATACAGGATTCCTGGACGTTCTATGAGAGATAGTCATCGACTCCTCAAAAGTTTTGTGAAGGATTGTAGTGGAGGCGGAGTCGTAGAATTAGATTGGGAAAAGGTTTTTGACAATGTGGATAGGGAAACATTATTAGCTATATTACTGAAGCAGGGTTTCGGGGAAGAAATAGTAGTGTGGGTGCGTACGTTATATACGGAGGCACAGGTACGAGTCCAGGTCAATGGGAGGTTGGGGTCCACGATAGGCATGGGGTGGGGGCTGCGGCAGGGGTTTACCCTCTCACAGCTTTTGTTTGCCTGTTTGCAGGACCCCTTTTATTGATTGGTATTGGGTGGGGTATGGGGGGAGGATTGTGTGCAGGGCGAAGCAGTAGGGATTTTAGGTTATGTGGACGATACCACCATCTTGGTGCATAGTAGGAATGGTTTGGCGTTCGTAAATAAGGTTATAAGGTTTTGTAGTGATGCGTCTTCCTTACGCATTAATAGAGAAAAATCCAAACTTTTGGAGGTGGGGTCCTGGGTGGGGGGGGACGTTAGGTACAGAGTATGGGTGGAGAACTGTTGAGCGGATAAAGATCTGCGGTGTGTATTTTTGCAATGGCGAACAGGTGGCGTGTGCATTTAATTCATCTATTGTAGTAGCAGCCGCAGTTCGTAGGATGGCAGGATGGAGACCGGGTGATGTAACATTACACCAACGAGTAATCTCGTTGTCAATGTACTGGTGTATAGTAAATTATGGTTTGTGACAGCGGTCTATCCATTGATCACGGACAATGTGTTGCAGTTACAGAGGAAGGCTTTGGATTTCATATGGGGTTACCATTGGCATTGGTTAGGGAAGGATATAGTTATGACGCGTAGCTAAGGGAGGTTTGGGGCTAATACCACTACACAGTTGCTTAATGAGCATATACGTATGACAGGAATTCTTGACAAGGGGTGGGGAGGTTCAACGATGGTGGGTGGGGAAAGACCTCACAAGGACCGAAGTGATGTTACAGCACTTATTGGTGGTGCAACACCCTGTGAGAGTTAGGGCAGGTAAATTAGACAAGATAGGTATAACACTGAGAGAGGTCATCGGTGATGAGGTTTTCCCAGGATATCATTGGAAGACTATATGGCAGGGGTTCAAGAAATTGCGCGTACAACCACGGGTTATGGAAACTGGTTACCGCTTCATCCATGGGATTTTGGCGTCCAAGGCACAATTGTACATTATGGGAATGACCGAGGATCAGACCTGTGCGTGGTGCGGGTGGCCAGAAACAGCGTTTCATGTCGTATATTTTTGTGACAGTTTACATAAGGTTAGGCATTGGTTCAAGGGTGTTCTCAGACGAGTGGGAGGGAATTTTTGTCCATGCTTAGAGTTTTGAGTCTTGAGATGGGAGATTGCTTGGATGAGGTACGACGTTCTGTGTCATATTTGGTACTTGATTATTTATATGTGTCATGGAGTATGCGGGGACATAGGGGTGCGATGTGCATCAGGGCACTGATTTGCCATGTTTATAGGACGAAATGTAGGAATCAAGAGGTGTATGGGCAATACTGGGAGGGAGCTTTTTCGCTGGGGTATAGGAATCTAATGATGGAAACGTTACAGGAGTACTGAGGTGTAGGTAGGTATAATCCCTTGGTGGAGCCAAGGGGTTGGTCTCCAGGGGGTGGGAGGGAGGGAAGAGTTAGGCTTGTTTTTTTGGTGTCTGGATTGTAAGTTTTATTTGGTGTGTATGGTGATTGGGGTATAATGTAGTGGTGAGGGAGGGGGACATTTGTGTGGTCTGGGGCATAGTGTCTTGCTGGCGTGAATGAGTGTCATAGTCTGAGAAACGGGGGGGGAAAGTGGTACTCAGAACCACGGTATGGTTTTCTCAATGCTGAGTTATGCTGCACTACTAAGTCATCAATAGAGGCTGAGCCGTGGTTAATGGTTATTTTTTTTTGTGAATTTTAATATCCCAGGCTGGTGTTCGTTGCATATAGCATGCATTGTTTGGAGTTTAGTAATGCAATTGTTTTATGAGATGTATTCTGTAAGCACCTGTTAGTACTGGTTTTACTGTCAGTACATAAGAGTCACAGCAATGTATGTAATGCGATCTGTGAGTCGTACAGTGTGTGCTGTAGATTTGTGTTTTATTTATAGGTATGGTGTGTAGCGAGATGCTTATATTGATGCTTTGTGTGGATAATGGTCTGAACCAGTTTGTTCCTGGAGTTTACCTGGAGAGAGTTCCGGGGGTCAACGCCCCCGCGGCCCGGTCTGAGACCAGGCCTCCTGGTGGATCAGAGCCTGATCAACCAGGCTGTTGCTGCTGGCTGCACGCAAACCAACATACGAGCCACAGCCCGGCTGATCCGGAACTGACTTTAGGTGCTTGTCCAGTGCCAGCTATTCAAGTTTATTCTCTATAATGGTTACAGTGTGGGAGTTTACAGGTTTTGGGTATTTTGTGGTTTACTTGTTATAAAATACTAATTGCAGAGGGGGCCACTAGGACATCTAGCATGGCATTTCGAGCAGACTTAGATTAATTCTTAACATTAAATCCTTACAGATTATAGTATTAAGGCTAAGTGACTACATCATAATTTGTGAGTTTAGCAATGTGAATGCTTTTGTTTTGGCGCAATACAAGGTGTCTATATTTGAGTATCATAGGCAAACTTATGACTAGTTAGGGTTTATTATTTTAAGATTAAGATTAGTATTTCTGGGTTTATAGTCAGTAGGCGAGTGAGTGTAATTTTGAACCACCAGGTGGTTATCATGTAGTTAGTTGTCGGGGTGGATCAGGGAGATAAGATGTTTTCTAACTATAGTTTTGAAAGTGATGAATGTGTCTGCAGTTCTAGAGTTTTCAGGTAGGGTGTTCCAGATTTTAGGTCCTTTGAAATACATTGAATTTTTGTAAAAGTTTAGTCAAAACGGGGAATGTCATAGAGATGTTTGTGTCTGGTGTTATGCCTGTGGATCCTGTCACAACTATCAAGAAAGTGTTTTAGGTCAAGGTTAATATTGGAATTTAAGGTCCTGTAGATATAGATTGTACAGTACTAAGTGTGGATGTTCAGAACAGGGAATAAGTTTAGATAAATGAAGAGTGGGGGGGTGTGTTGCCAGGGATGAGATTTAGTGATTATTCTTACTGCGGCTTTTTGTTGGGTTATTATTGGCTTTAAGTGTGTTGCTGCAGTTGAACCCCAAGCACAGATAGCATAGGTGAGGTATGGATATATAAGTGAATGGTATACTGTGAGAAGGGCAGTTTGCGGTACGTAGTATCGTATCTTGGAAAGGATCCCCACCGTTTTGGATACTTTTTTGTTATGTGTTGGATATGGGTGCTGGAATTTAGGTTGTTGTCGAGGTATAGGCCAAGGAATTTGCCCTCATTATGTCTGGCAATTAGAGTGTTGTTAATCTTAATGTTAAGTTGTGCAACACCTGCTCTACTACCAAACATAATATAGTAGGTTTTGCCAGTGTTAAGTGTAAGTTTATTGGCTGTCATCCAAGTCGATATTTTGAGCAGCTCCTCGTTAACAATGGTGTTGAGAGTGGCAAGATTACGGTGGGAGATGACATAAGTCGTGTCGTCAGCAAAGAGAATGGGTTTCAGGTGTTGGGATATGTTTGGAAGATCATTGATGTAAATGAGGAAGAGCAGGGGTCCAAGGACACTTCCCTGTGGAACCCCAGTATCAAGTGGCCGAATTGATGAGGCTGTGTCTTTAATGGTGACATACTGATACCTATTAGAAAGGTAGGATTTAAAATATGCAAGCGCATGGCCTCTTATAGCATGGTGGTCAAGTTTGTGGAGTAGGATGCTGTGGTCTACTGTGTCAAACGCTTTTCTTAGGTCAATAAAAATTCCTAGCGGATATTCCTTATTTTCCAATGCTGTGTAAAGCAGGTCTAGCATTTTTATAATTGCACCATTAGTGCTTTTATTTTTCCTGAATCCAAATTGGCAGGGGTTGAGTATGTTTCGTAACATTATAAATGAATATAGTCTCCTGTGCACGAGCTTTTCGAAGATTTTGGATAGCAATGGTAAGTTTGATATTGGCCTATAGTTGTTTACGTCTGTAGGGTCACCACCTTTATGTATTGGTGTAACCCTTGCTGTCTTGAGTAGTGTCGGAAAAGTGCTAGTTTCTAGTGACTTGTTAAAAAGTAATGTAATAGCATGTGAAAGGACATGGGCCACTCGCTTGTACAATAATGATGGGACGTGAGACAGATTCCCCAAGTTATTTTTAAGTGACTTTATGATCGTGGTGACTTCCGTGGGCTCAGTTGGTACAAGATAGAAGGAATTTGGGAAATTCCCATCTAGGTAGTCCCCGGCACGGGCATTGGTACGTGGGATTTTACTGGCGAGATTAGATCCTATGTTTGAGAAGAAGTCGTTTATCTTGTTAGTTGTATCAGTGGGATGCAGTGGTGTTTCATAAGGTTTAGTTAGAACAATATTCTTGTTTTTTTTTCAGTTTGTGGGTCCCCAGAATCTGGGATTCATTATTGTGTACAAGTTCTGTATATACATGCCTCTGATACCTTACTGATAATATGGCTATGCCACTTTCATTACAAGGTTTGGGTCGGTAGAATAGCAGATTTTAGTAGTAAGGGAATAAATTGGTGGGGGAAGTGGGATCCTGCCCGGGGGGGGGGGGGTTTAGGGATGACTACTTTAGGATACCCATCGTAAATTTTTTTCTGGTGTTTTACGTCAGTTGTAATTCTATTGTCTATATGTCATCATGCCATGCATTATTGTAAGCAGTACAATTATTCAAGTGGATGTATTATGCAGACAGAATTTTTTTACATATGGAAATTTTTTGTAACCATGGTATAGGTTTGTTTTACTAGGTAGCTCCTTTATGTTTAATTGATATTATAATGTCTTATTTGCTCTGTATCCTAGGATTGTAGGAAGAGGTTTTGTTTTCACACAGAATACTGATGTGTGCATGTACTATCATTGTTGTCTGGACGACACACTTGGTAACGTTTTCTCAATTTATTTTATATTTGATGCATGGATTTTGATAAAATATAAAAAAATAACTTTTTGTTAATAGTTTATAATTTAATGTTTTGTGATTTTTGTGTTCATGTACCACTATTGATTTGTTAATACTTATTAATTAAGTTACTGACGAGTTCAGGATATGTTCATAAATTTAAGTTGAATTAATATGATTCTTCAGATTGGTGAATGTGGGTATAATTTTAATGTGTGTGGGAGGGGGCGAAACGTCAGCTGTTTGTCAGCACAGTCAATAGTAATATTTTGTATAATGCCGTATTTTGAATGATACGTTGTGAGTCGTATTTTTGAGTGTCATACTGCCATTAAGTGTGGTGTTATTTTCTGTATTGGGGTTGTGATTTTTTGGTTTTATTGTTCATAACCAGTATCATGGTTCATTTTATGATACTTTTATACCTCCTTGTATTTGTGCAATGTTTTAAATAAAATATAAAAAAAAATATATATATATATATGAAATACAAAGGGAAGCACTGGTCAATGAAATTGCAAATACTGAACTTAAGCTGAAGGAATCTTACAGATTCCTGGGCAGCGAGCCACTACCAAGACTAAGGGTCGAAAATCCAAATGAATTCTTTATAAACAAAACCAAAAATTTGGTCATCTCAAAAATCTCGGAAATTATCCTAACTCCACAAGACTTTGAAAAGGCAATAAATGACATGCCCATGCAATCTGCCCCAGGCCCAGACTTATGAGACTCCGTGTTCATCAAGAATCGCAAGAAGCCCATATCGCTTGCCTTCAGCATTTCATGGAGAGGGAGCATGGACACGGGGGTCATCCCACGCACACTAAAAGCAACAGATATCTCCCCACTCCTTAAAGGTGGCAGTAAAGCAATTGCAAAGAACAACAGACCGACAGCACTAACATCCCATATCATAAAAATTTTTGAGAGAGTTCTAAGAAGCAAGATCGCCAACCACCTAGATACCCATCAGTTACACAACCCAGGGCAACACGGGTTTAGAGCAGGTCGTTCCTGCCTGTCCCAGCTACTGGACCCCTTTGACAAGGTCCTGGATGCTGTTGAGGATAAGCAAAATACACATGTAGTATACACAGACTTTGCAAAAGCTTTCAACAAGTGTGATCATGGTGTAATAGCACACAAATTGAGTGATAAAGAAATAAGAGGAAATATTGGTAGTTGGATCTATAACTTCCTGACAAACAGAACACAAAAAGTAATAGTAAACAGAGAAAGTCCCAGACAGCCACGGTAAAAAGCTCCGTTCCACAAGGCACAACACTCCCTCTTATTCTATTCCTCATCCTCATTTCGGACATAGACAGAGATGTAAGCCATAGCTCCGTGTCTTCCTTTGCAGATGACATCCGGATTGCCATGGCAGTGACCTCCATCGAAGACACCGCAAGACTCCAAGCGGACATCAACCAAATCTTCAAATTGGCCACTCAAAACAATATGAAGTTCAACGAGGAGAAATTTCAACTACTCAGATGTGGAAAACTTGAGGAAATTAAAAATGTATCAGGGTATACCACAAATTCTAACCATACAATAGAGTGAAAAAGAAATGTGAAGGACCTGAGAGTGATAATGTCAGAGGATCTCGCCTTCAAAGACCACAACAATGTATCTACCTCATCTGCTAGGAAAATGATAGGATGGATAATGAGAGCCTTCAAAACTAGGGGCTCCAAGCCCGTGATGATTCTCTTCAAATTGCTTGTTCTCTCTAGGCTGGAATACTGCTGTACACTAACGGCCCCATTCAAGGCTGGAGACATTGCAGACCTGGAGAGTGTACAAAGAACTTTCCCGGCACACGTAAGTACGATAAGGCACCTAAATTACTGGGAATTGTTGACGAACCTTGATCTGTATTCCATGGAATGCAGGAAAGAGAGAGATACATGATAATATACACTTGAAAGGTCCAGGAGGGATTGGTACCAAACCTACACACGAAAATCACTCTCTATTACAGCAAAAGACTCGGCAGGAGATGTAACATTCCCCCGATGAAAAGCAGTGGTGCCACAAGTGCATTGAGAGACAACACAATAAGTGTCTGGGGCCCAAGACTGTTCAACTGCCTCCCAGCATACATAAGGGGAATTACCAATTGACCCCTGGCTGTCTCCAAGAAGATGCTGGACAGTCACCTAAAGTCAGTACCTGACCAACTGGGCTGTGGTTCGTACATCAGTTTGCATGCGACCAGCAGTAACAGCCTGGTTGCTCAGACCCTGATCCACCATGAGACCTGGTCTCAGACCAAGCCGCGGGAGCGTTGACCCCAGAAACCCCCTCTAGGTAAACTCCAGGTGTCAAATGCCTTCTTACAGTCCAAGAAAATGCAATCTATCCACCTCTCTCTCTCTTGTCTTACAGCTGTCACCCTGTCTTAGAACTCCAGTAGGTTTGTGACAGAGGATTTCCCGTCCCTGAAGCTGTGTTAGTTGTCATTGATAAGCTCATTCCTTTCTAGGTGCTCCACCACTCTTTGCCTGATAATCTTATCAATGACTTTGCATATTATGTATGTCAGTGGCACTGGTCTGTAATTTAATGCTTCGTGTTTGTCTCCTTTTTAAAAAATTGGGACTACATTTGCTGTCTTCCATACTTCAGGTAGTTACTCGGTTTCGATAGATGTGTTGAAGATTGTTATTAGTGGGACATATAGCCCTCAGCTCCCTCTCTCAGGACCTATGGAGAGACGTTATCTAGCTTGCTCAGCAGCCTCTTCACTTTTTCCTTGGTGGTATGCATTGTGTCCAACACTTAATGGTGTACCCCACCTCTCCGTCTTTCTGGAATCCCTTCTGTCTCTGCTGTGAACACTTCTTTGAATCTCATGTTGAACTCCTCTCATACTTCTCTGTCGTTTCTTATCTCAGTAGTACCAGTTACCAGTAACCAGTTACCAGTAGATGACTCACTACCAACCGTCTGTGTGAATCACTGACTGTTATTCACATTGCTGCTGACCATAGCATGTTTTTGAATGCCGCTCACCCCCTAGGTTTCACTGGTGAGTCAGTCTTAAGATAGAGAGCAGAGAGGCAGGACGGCACGGCTTCTTCCCATACTTTCCATTATAATTATACGTACTAACCAGCCTATGTGAGTGTTCTTACCCAATCCACGTATCGAACCCCCACATGACATTTATGATCTCCCCTCCTTCTTTTCTCAACTTGTGTGGAGAAATTTTCTCCAGGAGGGGGGTATCAGCCCCCTTCAGCCCCTTTCAGCCCTGAGGGGCCCAGCCCTCTCAGAAGGGGCAAGCATCTTCTTTACTGCTACAGCAAGTAATTGATCCCAGATGCAGTATGAGTATACAACGTGGTCAAGCGACCGACGCTCCTTGCAAGACTCCAGTGTTACAAAGTGTAATTTAATAAAACACAGTCCATCTCTTACCTTAGCAGGACAATTAAGGAAAATCCTGCTCCCACTTTATTACCATGGTAAAGACCGTGTACATTGTTGTCTATGCTTAAGACAGCAAGAATCAAGCATTCTGCTTTGCTTCATGGAGGAAGTGGCAAGGAACCAAAAGTCCTAGGCCAGCTTTTCCTTTATGTGCTAGGGGCAGTGACGGTGTAGGGCGTTGTGAGACAGATTACTTTTGACTCTACTGAGAGTCACACTGACGCCAGGATAACCAACAAAAACACTGATCCGTGCGTTAGTGTGACCAAAGTGTCTCACAAAACACGATAAACACTTACAGAGAAGTGTGATCATCTTCAGTGATAAGATTGTGAACAATAAAGACAAATCTTGTGGAACATAGTGTACCAGTGTGCATATTTCTAGATATGTGGTCCCATTCCCTCTCAAACTGGGAAAGAAGCTGATATTGATTCAGTGGAAAATGTACTAATTACAAGAATAACCGCTGATCATGTACCACAGCAAAAATTATCATTACTGGAAGAAATGAATGAACCAGTTGATAAGTTGTGGGATTTAGACACGATAGGTATTGATGTAAATAAACCAAGCCCACAAGAGTCTCACACTCATAATCTCATTCGTCTCTCAACCCTTGAGTGGATAGGACGTGTGCTGTTGCTGCCCCCTGGAGTTGTCTGGTGGCAGTATTATTTTCACAACATTGCGCAGGCTAGCCGGCGTCGTATCAATACTGTCTGCATTGAATTAACCAGTGGAGCTGTAACGGGGCCATCAACGGAGCTACTTCTGCCTGCAATAATCAGAGATACCTACGGAATAGCCAATGAGGAGATTTGTGGACTTGCACTGAATGGTACGAAGAGGATTTTTGTAAATTTAGCTCGGCGAATGTGTATGAGGCAGTGGTGAATAAGTTTCAGGAAGTGGCCATACCAGTTAATCATGCTGTGTTGGTGAGGATGCATGATGTATCAAGCTATTACACATGAGTTAAGATCAGGAATGTGCCGCTCGAGGTGGATGCATCTGACATCCAGTTTGCTATGTGTAAATATGGCATGATACATATGGTCACTGCAGGAAGGTAGTCAGCCGGCCTGTATATGGGGATACCTGAGGGTACTTACTCTGTCAAGATGACGCTCAGACATCCTATTCCATTGTACATGGTGATGGAAGATTTCAGAACTCAGGTATTTGTGACATACGCTGGGCAGCGACGCACTTGTCATTTGTGCGGGTCGTATGATCACCTGGCTGCGTAATGTGATAGACATCATGGTGATAAGGACCAGCAGCAATGACGTGATGTGGAGGAAAGGAGAGAGGATCTAGATCAGCTGTATTTGACACTGCCTCAGCAGAGTTTGACATGGAGTGAGGAAGTTGAGAGGGCCGAAGAAAAGGAGACGGCAAGGGCTATGCGGGGGACGACATCACTTCCATGGACGTTGTACAAGAGTGCTGGATGAGGTCATTGCGGAAGTGAATCGCAGCAATGTGGAAACGTCAATAGTGTCGACGTTTGGGAACATTTTGGGCAATGAGCGTCCTTGCCAGGATGTTGGTGCAGACCTGGATCTTGGGTCTGCGGTTGGGGAGGGCGTGGAGATGCCAGTTCGGCCTGAAGTGTGTGATAAGGATACCCTGTAATAAAGTCGGTAGAATTACCTACAGTATGTAAAGTGAAAAGACACAAATGCAACTAATGTGACATTTTATTGTGGCAACGTTTTGCTCTCCAGGAGCTTTATCAAGCCATAATGGCTTGAGGCTACTGGGATGGAAATTAATGTGGCAAAGTCTAAGTATATGGACCTAGGCAATAGCGTAAATAGAGGTGGGACTGTTGAGGGCGGGTAGAATGTGGTGGATCAGCTATTATTTTGTGGGATAGTGTATGCTAGGAATGATAGGGTCGCACAAGAGGCAAATTTGATGCACACCGCAGATGGGGTTTTGAAAAGATTGGGCTGTTTGAGGACGGCGCAGCTTATGTTGCATCAGAGGGTTATTGTGATGAATGTCCTGTTGTATAGCAAGCTATGGCACATGGTGGCAATATACCCATTGAGGCGGCGAAATGTGCAACGGTTGCAACATGGGATTTTCAGATTTATATGGGTTGTGACTGGCTCAGTAGACGGGTGGTGATGCTTCCCGTTAGCCAGGGGAGGCTGGGGCTTATGCTATGGAAAATTTTCTAGGGTGATTACCTTTATGTACCTCAACATTATATACATACAAGTAAACTCATTGGGAGACAACCATATTGTTTACCGTAGTCACCCCGTGTAGACATGTGAGAAAACTTAACCACCCCTGGTCACGGCAAGTGGTTCCTTCGACCTCACAATCTTATCCATATCTATCCGAGACCAGTATGGATTGGATAGCACCCACAAGTATGGTGCTACTAATTAATTGTGGACTGTATAGATTATATTAGTTTAACTGAATGAAGGGGGGTGGGGTAGGTTACACATGGATATATCCATCAAGGAAAACACTTGTACATAATCTCACCACTTACCAGATATTCTCTGGTGGTCACTTGATGTAGCTGGATCACTCATAACCTATCCAATTACAACATACCTAACTGGCCAGTATCAGTCTGCTATAACTAGAAGGGTTACTTAACTGTGGGTGATTGATACTCCTTATTCCCTCCATTCACCATCTCATTTCGATGTCCTGCTACACCGACACGGTTCTTATTCCAGCAGGACGAGGTATCCGTCGGTTTGTCCCGGTTTAGAAGTCGTGATTCCATAAAGCTTCACTATCCTCGGTACGAGAATCACGCATTCTCTTAACTCAATGTTATTATCACTGATTACATTACCATTCACAAGACGATTTAACGTCTCATAATTATTATACACATTAGAGGTCACTCCATTAAGATCTGAGGCCGATGAGTGAGGATTAACACACGGGTATTTCCCCTGGACACACACCATGGCCGCGCACCATTCACACCCAGTCGAACCATTATTCACTAATTTTACCACCTTTTTACGGTGGTCCCGTAAATCACGTTCCCTCACTCTTCACCAGGAACAGTTACAACACTTCCTATTATGAAGTGAGGCCCATATTAATCCTTAGGCCGCCGTGAACGCCACTTTCCTGGTTCCATGCTTTCCCAGCCTCCTCACTACATTCAAAACACTCCCGCCTCCCCATGGCCCGAGTCGACCTCTACCCCCACACATCTGCGCATGCACAAAGGGAACTCTTGGTTCTATCCTATTGTCAAATACATTTTTGACTCATATCGACACATTAAACACCTATTAGCCGCTATAGCTTCGGAAAATCAAAAAATTTTCCACACTGCGGCCGGGCGGAGGTCGTTGCTAGACGACTTACATAATGTGGAGTACAATTTTCCCATCTTCACTGGCCACCTGGCTTGGGAACTCCAACACTGGTATTTACATAATCACCCATTAATTTTTTCCACCTGTTAACTCCTCAGGTAGGGCTCCATCCAAAGCACACTCAAGCCTCCATGCTTCTGGTATTAACAATTTCCCTCTTATTGTAAGGTGTGACACTTAGTCTATGCTCTCGGGGTTAATTTATTGGGCATACTGGAATTATGAGACTAACCCAAGTCAGCCCCAACACATTACTGCATATAGGCACTTCAACTCCATGGCCATCCATATTTATTGATCCCTCAAAATGGACTAATTATTGTTCCATTCTCTCAGCGGCACAAGCCTATGCTCCCTGGATTAATTTATTTGGCATACTGGAATTATGAGACTTTAACAATAGCAAGTCTCTCTCAGTGTCCCAAGTCAGTCCCAGCACCTTACTGCATTATTTCATTAACCCCTTCACATATCCTCATTAGTTCCTCTTCAGTTGACGTCACACCCGGAAATTGTCCACATAGATTATTTACCCAATTACTTCGCTCAGTGGACCACCTCTGCACTTAAGGTGTGCATTTATCGTCGCCTGAAGTAAGAACAATTTATTATTTAACTATTTATTAATTATATCATTATAAGCAGTCAACAATTTTGGTGTCTTGCTCAGTTCGCAGAGCTGGGCCCTTTAACTGTCCATACGCCATCCTATAATTAGTAGATAATTCTGGACGGTCGAGCTTCCACGGAAGTCGCACCCAGTAATGTCCAGATTCACATTTAACATCCTTCAGGTATTGTTCCTGAGTAAAGGAATCATTTCTACTTTCCTCATTTATATTAATCCCTATGCTGTCCAGCTCCCACAAATTAGACTGGTTCAACATCAT
The DNA here is from genome assembly GCF_038502225.1 of Cherax quadricarinatus. NCBI lineage: Eukaryota > Metazoa > Arthropoda > Malacostraca > Decapoda > Parastacidae > Cherax > Cherax quadricarinatus. Next base: position 32,791 of record NW_027195429.1, on the reverse strand, counting down.
TCTCGATAGAAGAATACTTGTACTGGGTTGACCTTTTATGAGCAAGACACCGTGACTGTATTCACTACTTCCTCTAGTCATTATTACTAGGCGGTAGTTTGCCATATATTACATGGCCCGTACCAGTGTTGAGGAGAGTGACGCCGCATGCTTTTGGATTTATGCCCTTTATCCTGAATTATTACATCCAACACCGGCAAGGCTACCTCAGCTAGGCCATCATTATTGCCATTAGCTGCAACCTTTACATCAGTCACTGTAGTGTCAGGGTTATTAACATTATCATTATTGTCACCATTATTATAAGAATCACATACAACCCTGCACATAACTGTATGGTGCCTTCTCTTGTTGCATTGATAGCAAATGTTCAATTTGGTATGACAATCCTTTACATTATGATTGTCTAGACATCTGATAAATCTGTCAAGTTCTTTCATCCTCTCCACTTTAATATCCCATGAATTATAGGCATTACAATTTTTAGTGAAATGAGTACCCTGGCAGAAGAGGCAGTCTCTCTTTTCCTTGCCTGACCTCTTATTAACTGGGTTACACTTACTGAGGTACTTATTCCTCTTACCTTGATGTGAGGAACCACTATTACCGATTCCTGACTTGATATGTGCCTATTTAACTCTTAACTATGATTATTACCACTGGGATTATTTTTCCCTTTTGAAACTTGACAGATACTTTAGAGTCATTATGTGTTATATCCTTAGAACTGTTTGGCTGACTGGTCTGCAATTGAACAATTAATTCTTGCCGACCTAGTCTGATTTCCTCCAGACCATACTCTGGAGGTTTTGGCAAACCCACCCTTTGCATTAATAGGTTGATCAACTGCCGGGCTTACACCCTTTAATTTATTCAAAGCCTTACTTTTACAAGACAGTTTTTCTTCCAATTCGTAATGTTGATTAATTAAAACATTCATTTCCATTCCATCTGCACAATTCTCCAGCAGATCTCTTTCACAGTCTTTAAACCACAATTTGTACCAATCAAATCTACTCTCTAAAACATCTAAATATAACTTTAATTCATTAGGGTTCACGGTTCTTTGATTCATTAAATCAAATGTCTTCGTCACATGGCTTTTAATAGCCTGTAATGATGCTTTCATTACTCTAAAATCCACGGACTTGTCAGCCACATTAACTCCATCAGATCCAGTCATGGTTAGAGAATTATTAATCACTGATTATACAACTTAAGTAGGCGCCTTATAAGAGTAATTCTTGCACTTTACTCTTGTATAAATCCTAGCCACACATGTGCTAGCAATTAATTGGGCTAATTATCATCCATCACACGATCGATTAAACTTGTGCACCCCCACACCCACTTCCTTCAATCAGTCACTTAATTATTAAGTAATTAATTCAATTAATTTTTTCACTGATTGCATCCGGTTCAGGAAGGACCAGCGGGCAGATATGGAAAATTTTCTAGGGTGATTACCTTTATGTACCTCAACATTATATACATACAAGGGGAGACAACCATATTGACCGTAGTACCCCGTGTAGACTGTAACTGCTCCCAACTGTTCAACTGCCTATAAGGGGGATTACCAACAGACCCCTGGCAGTCAAGCTGGCACTGGACAAGCACCTAAAGTCAGTTGATCAGGGGCTGTGGCTCGTACGTTGGTTTGCGTGCACCAGCAGCAACAGCCTGGTTGATCAGACGCTGATCCACCAGTAGTGGTCACAGACCCGTTGACCCCCGAAACTCTCTCCAGACAGGTGTGAGAAAACTTAACCACCCCTGGTCACAGCAAGTGGTTCCTTCGACCTCACAATCTTATCCATATCTATCCGAGACCAGTATGGATTGGATAGCACCCACAAGTACGGTGCTACTAATTAATTGTGGACTGTATAGATTACATTAGTTTAACTGAATGAAGGGGGGTGGGGTAGGTTACACATGGATATATCCATCAAGGAAAACACTTGTACATAATCTCACCACTTACCAGATATTCTCTGGTGGTCATTTGATGTAGCTGGATCACTCATAACCTATCCAATTACAACATACCTAACTGGCCAGTATCAGTCTGCTATAACTAGAAGAGTTACTTAACTGTGGGTGATTGATACTCCTTATTCCCTCCATTCACCATCTCATTTCGATGTCCTGCTACACCGACACGGTTCTTATTCCAGCAGGATGAGGTATCCGTCAGTTTCTCCCGGTTTAGAAGTCGTGATTCCATAAAGCTTCACTATCCTCAGTACGAGAATCACGCGTTCACTCGGAGCAGGGCGATCTATTTCACATCCCGCATTCTCTTAACTCAATGTTATTATCACTGATTACATTACCATTCACAAGACGATTTAACGTCTCATAATTATTATACACATTAGAGGTCACTCCATTAAGATCTGAGGCCGATGAGTGAAGATTAACACACGGGTATTTCCCCTGGACACACACCATGGCCGCGCACCAGTCACACCCGGTCGAACTATTATTCACTAATTTTACCACCTTTTTACGGTGGTCCCGTAAATCACGTTCCCTCACTCTCCACCAGGAACAGTTACGACACTTCCTATTATGAAATGAGGCCTGTATTAATCCTTAGGCCACCGTGAACGCCAATTTCCTGGTTCCATGCTTTCCCAGCCTCCTCACTATATTCAAAACACTCCCCTCCTCATGGCCTCTCCCATGGCCGCAAAGAGTCGACCTCTATCCCCCCTATTAGCACATCCGCGTATGATGAGTATCATGCGCAAAGGGGGGGCTAACTCTTGGTTCTATCCTATTGTCAAGAGGGTGGGTCTGTGGTGGCAGCAGTTGAGGGGGCATACCCAATGTATGCATGGGGGAATATCTGGAAATGTTTACGGCAATTGCGTGTTAAACCAAGCGTAAGGGAGGTAATGTTTAGGTTTTTACATGGAATCTTGCCGTCTGGTGTTGTGTTATTTAATAGGAGACTAAGGGAGGGAGGGGAGTGCAAAGCGTGTGGATGTTTGGAGACTATTTTTCATGCGGTGTATTTTTGTAATTGTTTAGAAGCTGTGAGGGTATGGTTAAGTAGGGTAGTTAGGTTAGTGGATGGGGAAGGGTTACAGGTGTTAAGGGTGTTAAGTTTAGAAATAGGTGGGACGAGTCAGATGGTGGTGAATGCGGTTGCGTATGTGGTTACTGATTTTATTTATACGTCTTGGGCCATGAGGGAGGTGGGTGTGGTAGAAAGAATAAAGGTGTTAGCAGTCACCATTTATAGAACTAAGTGTCGCAATAGGGATCTTTATGGGGGAAGGTGGGAGACAGCGTTTACTGAGGGATACCGGAGTTTTAGGTTGAAGGATTTACGGGATTTAAGTGTAAAGTAAGGGGTAACGACGGGCTAGTTTCTTGAGTGGGGATGTGTGGATGGCTTTTAGGGTGTGTGGTTGGATTTGTCCTAATACATTTATGCTTTTCCTGTGTAGCTAGTGTGGTGTGTGTGGTGGTATTACACATATGTGTTCCCTTTATGTTGTGAAGGTTTTGGATAGTACTTTTACGTAGTGTATTGGAGCACTGCATCATTGTGTGTATATAAGGTGAGTGGAAGAGTAGAATCTTACAGTATGTGTGTGTGTGAGAATGACTTCGTTATTGTGAGAGTGTCTTCAAAGATGTTATAGAAAGCACATACTACGTGGTGTTACTAAGGTCTGCCATATGACTGTTAAGAATATGATGTGATACAAAGTCCGGGGTTTCCCTTCTTGTAGGAAGCATTCTGTAGGGCACAGTACCTGTATATTGGAAGGCTCGGAAGTGTCAATAGCTGTAATGAGCAACGTGGTACAGTTTTTAATATTATGTGAGATTGTATTTTGGCACATAAGGCCTAACATATAATGTTTCAGCGGCCTGGTTAATAAGATTATATAGTACATGTCGTGTGACACTGTATGTACAGGGTAGTGTTATATATTTTAAGTACACGCTGTTGGTTTCCCTTTGCTATTTTAATGTTTAAAGTCACATGTAAGAGTATATGTAAGGTAATATAAAAATGTATATTAATTTGTGTAAATACACAATTTTAGATGACTTTGGTGGAGCAGGTATGTATATGAGTTCAAGTAGCGGTGTATGTCATGTATTAATACTGCTATAGTGTATATAGTGTATGAAGAAGTCTTGGGTGGATGGCACCCGTGTTGAGATATAGAGTATATTATCCTTGTATGCTAGGCAAAGTTTTCATAATTGTTACTTAGAGCAAGTAGTATCCTGCGCTCTTATAGTATGTTATTGTTTTGTTGGTATTTGATGAGGGGGGGAGGTACCTTTTTACTTCCAGAGCACATATGTACGACTTTATAAATGTACCTTTGGTGAGGGGTGGATGTATAGGTTTTAATGGTATGTGGTGAGGCTTTTACCTTTAAGAATTGTTTTGTATATAAAACTTAGCATAAGATGTATAAGTGTGCTGAAGTAGATTATCTGGATATGTTGTTGGTACACCTGTGTGAAGTGTTTCTTTTTCTTTTTTGGATTGTGTATACGTATGTTGTACTTTAATTTGTTGTTCCATGTCGATTGGTTTAGTGACATATGTTTGCTTCCATGTATAATGTATACTGTATTTTAAATAAAATATAAAAAAAACTTATAATCAATATTTGGACACTGTCAAATATAAAGATGGACAGTATTGGGTTAGGTTACCATGGAAATTAAATCCACCACATCTGCCTAGCAATTATCGCATGGCTTTCGGACAGATGAAAGCACAAATACATGAGCTCCGGAAGAATCCAGAGCTAATTACTGTCTATGATAATATCATACAAGAACAGTTAGACAATAAATTCATTGAGGAAATAGTCGAAGATAAGTTGAAGACAGACGCTCATTATCTCCCGCACCATGGAGTCAGAAAAGATTCTGAAACCACTCCACTACGTGTTGTACATAATTTTTTTTTTATATTTTATTTAAAACTCAGGTACAAAAATATATGGGTACATAATCAATATGTAACAAGATACAGGCAGTGAACAATAATCAACTGTGACTACACAGTACTGAAGAAGCACATATATAATGACAGAACTGGCTGCTGCACTCAAATCAAACACCTCTTGTACGTACTGTGCTTCACATGAAAAGGTGGTCATATATATATATATATATATAAAAAAAAAAAAAAAAAAAAAAAAACCTACCCAGTAAAGCTTACACTCCCCCCCCATGAAAACGTGCCACTTTCACCTTAGATACACAGTGACAAATCTCTTATACATACACATTTGTAAAAGCATTAAAAACTTCAATGACAATATATATAAACACAATCCAGCCAGCTAAACGGCTGACACTATAATACAAGGAATGTCTGAACCTGATGGCTCACATCCACCATAGAACACAATCCACCCTACCCTCATATACCCTATGGTAATAATTAATATCGTGCACGGTGGTGGGTTTAAGACACTACCGATGACACTTCAACCCCCCCCCCCCCACATGCCTAGTAACTGTGTCTGCCATCACCACTCATAACCACCAACAGTCCTTGATAGTAATTAGCGTCTTATAATATATCACCCTAAAAACACGCTACACACATGAACCTACCACAATAATAAATAAATTTACACATTATTCCCTCCTGCAGACAGATTATTTACACTGTCGGAGATAATCTATACATCACATCCTACAGAGAATGGACAACATTAGACATCTAAAATAATATGACGTGTGTCACATGACCTGCTATTGCAGAGATTACTTAAACTCCTACCCCCCCCCCAAGTGAAAAACTGACCAGTTTCACTTGGCTATACACAAGATCAAAAACTCATTCACTTGAACATATATAATGAAAATGTGAAAAAACATCTGTAACAATATATAAGCAAAACCACCCCAGGCAAGATCTTACATTATATACAATACCAAAACGTTCCACTAGTTAAAAATCAGGTATGAAACCTCATTATTATGACAAGTTACATTGCTCATATATAGGTAGACATGTATAATTACAGGTTAAAATATGCTTATATACTAACATGCTTATGTACATCCTTACAAAACATGAAGGAATCCTTAGATAAATTATAATCATCGGTGTTCACAATAACACCAAGACATTACATTGAATATCACATTGAATATCACCTCAACATCCTTTCCTCACACAATTCCACACACACTCACACAATCGACCTCTGCAACACCCCCCCCCCCCCTGGGAAGGCCAGCCCGTTCATTCCCCTGACCGCTTATAAAGACCATAAATCCCTCAAAAGAAAGTCCCTGTAGCCCTCCGAGAAATCCCTCTCCCACCTCCTACCATATATTTCCCTGTTGCGACACTTTGTTCTATAAAAGGATGCTGCTATGGCCATCCTACGTTCCTCCGCCCCTTTGTCTCTCATTGCCCATGATATATACACAAAATCAACCATTAAGTAAGCCACTGAACCTTTACCCCAACCCCACCTACATCTAAACTGAGAGCTCTCAAAACCGACAACCCTTTCCCCCCCACATACTGGATTACTTTCCCTAACCATTCCCGCACAATTCCTAGGCTTTCACAAAAATAAACTACATGAAAAGCTGATTCATCTACCCCACAAACCTGACACACCCCACCCTCCCTTATTCGCCTATTTCGTAAAACAACCCCAGACGACAATATTCCGTGAAGAAACCTATACATTACCTCCCTCACGCGTGGCCGGATGCGTAACCCTTTTAATCGACCCCAAATGTCTTCCCATGCGCACATCGAGTACACTCCTTCCGTTGCCACTACCACCCTAGGCCATATCTTCCTCTCCATGGACCCTACCTGCATGTTTCTCGGCTCTCTGACCATCATCAATAGACGCAACAACTCCTCACCAACTCTCAAATCTTGTCCCTTCCACCATCTCCGAAGATCTCCCTGCAGCATCCCCAACCCTCCAGTCCCTTCCCCCCGAGCCCTTAGCAACCCATGTTTCACATATACACACTTCAACCTTCTTTCCAAATGAATTAACCCCAGCCCTCCCAAGGCCACCGGAAGTGTTACCACCTCCCTTTTCAACCAATCGCATCCCGAACCCAAGATAAAACGGAAAACTCTGCTCAACAATCTCCGGACATCCCCATACACCAAAGGGTACAAAGCTGCCACATGCCATATTTTACTGTACAAAAGCACATTGACCACAATGACCCTCTGGTGTAGCGTAAGATGTGTCGGCCTCAATCCTGACAATCTTCCCAATACCCTATCTACCACACCCTTTGAATTATTCTCCCTCGCCATCTGAGCATTACCCATATACACAACTCCACAAATTTTCACCCGGTCCACGACACTCCACCTCACCCCCCCCCACCCCCGCCCTCCTGCCCATCCCATTCACCCAATCTCATGAGCTTTGATTTATGCACATTCACTGCCATACCTGTTGCCATCCCAAAAACATCTATAACTCTCTCCAGACCCTCCAATCCCTCCCTCCCACTCACTAGGACAGTTGTGTCATCAACGTAACCTATGATACTGGGACTCCCACCTCGTATGTCCTCCCTTACCCCCTCCTGTATGCACCTTTCCACAGCCCTATAAAACGGATTCTGTAAACATGCAAATAATATTTGTGACAACGGGCAACCTTGCCTCAATCCCCTGCCCATTTTCACATGCAACCCCACCCTCCCATTTATCTGTACACACATCCCAGCTCCCCGATATAAAGTACATGCCCAATTCACAATGTCCTCCCCGAACCCCTGCCACTCCATGATTCTCCACAGAGCCTCCCTCTCGACACTGTCATATGCCGTTCTCCAATCCAACGCCAATACCCCACGTTCCCCCTCTTGCAGACCCTCAATAAACCTTCTAATAACCCCATGCCCCTCATACATTGATCTCCCCGGAATCCCATATTGACCCCTCACTATTACCTTTCCAATGACCTTTTTTATACGATTTCCCAAAATTTTTGCAAAAAGTTTGTAGTCTGTGCACATGAGTGATATCATCCGGTAATCTCTCACTGTGCACTGACTTTCACCCTTTGGCACCAAAACTACTAGTGCTGTCGCCTGCAAAGGTCCCAACACACCCCTCTCTTTTATGATATTAAATAATTGCACCAAAAAATCTTTTAATACTCCCCAATGCTGTATGTAAAACTCCGCAGGCAGCCCATCTATCCCCGGTGCTTTACCCCTGCTCATACTCATTAAAGCCGTCCACACCTCTTCCTCCACAATAGGCCCCTGTAACTGTTCCCTGTCGTCCCTGTCCAGCACACTCCGCACCCATCCCCCTGTCTCTCTTAAAGCCCCCTCTCTCACACCCACACTCCTCATATGTGCACTAAGCCAAGAATCAACATACCCTCCCATCCCTCCGTCGTCACCAAATCTTGTCCCTCCCTATACCCCTCGATGTCCTCAAGAACTCTCATACCCACCATTTCCATTGCAACGCGCCGGCACCCCTGCCCTCGCAGGACACACGCCGATGGTCTATCACCCCACATGACCTCCTCCAACCCCCCTAAAACCCTTGCCGCATCAAACCTCTCATTTTGCACTTCCATTAGGCGTTCCTTCACTCCCTCTATGTCAGCCACAGGGGCTCCCATCCCCCCCCTTCCTCTCTCATAATACTCCCTTAACTGCCCCTCAAGATACCTAATAAGCCCATAAGCCAACTGATTCTCGTGCCTTCCCTGTCGGACATAGAACTCTCGAATCCTCATCTTCGCCGTCACATCCCACCATCTCAACACATCCCCATTGACTTCCATCCCTTCCCATAAGCCTTTCCACCATTGTGCAAATAGGACCCTCCCCTCAACATCTTGAAGCAACCGAACATTCAATTTCCAATAACTCTTATACCTGTTCGGCCGACCCTCCCATCCCAAATCCACCAAAACACCTCTATGATCAGAAAAAAAGACATCCAAAACCCTTACACTCCACACCACTGCTTTCCTTGTCACGTATATCCTGTCCAGCCGTGCAGCATACCCCTGCCTCACAAAGGTGTGCTGCACCTCCCATGCTGCCCCCCCCCTCCACATCCACCAACCCCACCCCGGTTAACAGGTCCCTCAGAACGCCAGAACAATATCCTGCTCCCCTAGGTTCCACATCCTTGCGGCGTATAACGCAATTCCAGTCCCCTCCCACCACAGCTAATGCTGGAAGCGACCTTAAGTGATACACCAACACTTCACGTACAAACTCATTCTTCACTCGACTGTCCCCCTCCACCGGACCATAAACACACACAAAAGACATCTTATCTCTTCCCCATGACCCATCCACTCTTATAACTCTCCCCTCACCCCCCTCCTCACAATGATGTACAGTAAACGGGCTAGCCTCCCTCACCAAAATAGCCACTCCTCCTTTCAATCTCATTGAGTGTGCCGCATATACAGTATACCCCTCAATCATCAACATACAACCCGGCTTGTGGTTGTGCTCTTGCACAAACACTACATCTACACCATACCTAATGAGCATCTCATGAAACCATTCACACTTCCTAGAATTTTTCAGACCATTAACATTTATAGAGAGACTCTTGAATTTGTCAATGGAGGTTTTCCTTTACGTATTGCACCACCTTTATCCCCCTTCCCCTTTATATGCCCTTGATCTTCAATCACCATTCTGTGATCTGCTTTCACATGCCCCTTGCCCCTGGACCCCCCCAGGTCCATGCTCAACCACTTCAGCCCAAACCTTTTTGCCCGAACGCTGTGCCGGAGTGAGCACATCCACATCGTCCACATGCGAGGGCACTGCCGCTCTCTTCCGTGACACTCGAGCCTTTCTCCCCGCCTCCACCCGGAAGCCATCCCCGTGCACTTCCGCCACCACCGTGCCAATTTGCAACCCAGCCTCAACCTGGGTCTCTGACATGCCTCCACCCCTCTCACCACCTGGAACCCCAGCAGCATCCAGGGCACCCACAAGCCCTTCAACTGTGACCTCTCCTGGGGTGTGGAAAAAGACACTTATGTACAGTTCAGGACATTTATTAAAGGAAACGTTTCGCCACGAGTGGCTTCTTCAGTCCTAATACAGAGAAAACTAAGAAAACACATATATATATAGTGGCAGGAGTCAGGTGAGGTGACGTGTGGGTAGAGGTGGTAGTAGTAGTAGTAGTAGTAGTAGTAATGGAACTAAGGAGGTGAGGCTAGAGAGGGACCTGGTGGCATCAAGTAACACCAGTTCCCAGGATGGGTAATATCCTCTTGCTTAGTAATTTTGAAATACTGTAACTACCGGATTTTTGCTTTATAGTGTTACTGACAGAAATTAGTGCAGCTTCAATGCATTTTCTCCGTCTTAAGTCGTCTTCTTTAATAACTAGTTTAGCTTCATTGAATTTCATGAGGTGTCCAACATCGTCTCTATGTTGAACACATGCGTTTTTGCGGTCATCATTTCTGCAAGCATTTTTGTGTTCTGCTATCCTAATGTCCAGAGTTCTGGCTGTTTCCCCTACATATACTTTGTCACACCCCGCACATGGTATAGTGTAGATTCCTGCACTTGTGCCAGAATCAGGCTTGGGTTTTTGTATCAGGTTCCTAATAGTAGTTGAAGAGCTGGTAGATATTTTAGCCAGTTTTCTGTCAAACATTTTTGAAACATTAGTGGCAACGTTGCTGACCGGTAAAACGATGTAACTTGGAGGCTTTTCTTCAATTTGATAAGTGTTGGTCTTGCTGAGGATACGTGTTGCACGTTTCCTGCAGTCACGTATGAAGTGTAGGGGAAAGTGTAGTGAACTAAAAGAGTTGGTGATGTATGTACATTCTTCTTCGAGGAACTGCGGACTGGAAATTCTGTAGGCTCTCAGAAAGAAGCCAATAACTACCCCTCTTTTAGTTCTTGTGTCATGGTGAGAGAAGAAATGTAGAAGATCATTCTTGTAGGTAGGCTTCCGGTAGACTTTAAAAGAAAGTTTGTTTTCCCCTGTGCGTAAGAAAACGTCGAGAAAAGGTAACTGGTTGTCCTTCTCCTCCTCTAGAGTAAATTTAATAGTAGGTTCCAGAGTGTTGATGGTGTTGAGGATGCCCTGTACGTCAAGATTTTTGGGTACAATGACCAAAATATCATCTACATACCGCATCCAAGTAACTGAACGAGGGATGTTACTGAAGATCCTTCTTGATTCCAGGTCCTCCATATATAAATTGGCAAGAACTGCACTAAGGGGGGATCCCATGGCTAGTCCGAAGAGTTGTTTGTACTTCTTGTCCTCGAACCTAAAACAGTTATAACGAACACAAAGTTCGACAAGGCTCACAAAATCTTGGCGGGGTACAGGTAACTCTGTATCATGTTTAATCACCCTGCGAAGAAGATCAATGGCTTGATCAACTGGGACATTGGTGAATAAGGCAGTCACGTCAAAACTTGCAAGCTTCTTGTCACTCATGTCGAGATCCCTGATACGGTTAAGGAGGTCACCCGAATGCTTTAGATGAGCCTGACTGATTGTACCCAGGAGCTTTGACAAATATTTCGCCAAAACTCCTGCTAGACTGTGAGGGGCGCTGCCGATTCCAGATGTAATGGGTCTCATAGGCACATTTGGTTTGTGGGTCTTTGGTAAACCATAAAGTCTAGCTGACCTCACCTGACTCCTGCCACTATATATATATGTGTTTTCTTAGTTTTCTCTGTATTAGGACTGAAGAAGCCACTCGTGGCGAAACGTTTCCTTTAATAAATGTCCTGAACTGTACATAAGTGTCTTTTTCCACATCTTGTCGGTATCACCATACCATTTCCTCTCCTGGGGTCCCTAACAGGTCGTGGAGGACTGAATCAATGGTAGCCTCCACGGCCCTGTCCTCACCCAGTGACACCACATCTTTGGTCTCCGGTGCCTGCCCGGCAGTGCATGTCTCTCTCGGAAGAGTTACACACTCTTCCTCCCTCAAGGCCTCCTCGACCTCCACACTCCAAGCCTTGTTCAAGGAAACCGACTCAGGTCGTGCCAAATTCAACGTCTCAAGGTCCTCTGATGCCTCCTTATGCTGCTCCTTCGCCTGTGTACCCTGTTGTTTAACACACTGTGCAGCAATGTGATCATAGGCACCGCATAATCGACAGGTACGTTGTTGCCCTGCGTAAGTCACCATTACTTGAGTCCTGAAGTCTTCTAGGAAAATATAGGAAGGAATAGGATGCCTCAATGTCATTTTTAAGGAAAAACTTCCTTCAGGCATCCCAGAATACGATCCTTCCTTCCATTTCTCCAATGTCGCCATATGAACAGTCCTAAACTTCTCGAAGACGGCACGTAGTTCTGCCTCATTAGCCTCAAAGGGTACATTTCTGATCTTCACCGACGTATAATGGCGGGACACATCATGTAGCCTTACCGCCACTGCAGGATTCACTGGTACACAAAGATATTGGAACCTGGCGACTATGTCCTCGTATACACTTGCATTGAGAAATTTCACAAAAATTCTATATGCCCCATTCAAGGCTACACCATACAGCTCTTCGTTGGCAATGCCGTATGTGTCCCTGATGATGGCAGGTAATAAAACTTGAGCTGAGTGGGCATGCACAGCCCCACGCACCACTTCTATGCCGACAGTGTTTACCCTTCTTATTGCCTGCTGCGCCATTTTGAGAAAACTAAGTTGTCACCGGCTGACAGCAGAGGGCAGGCTCAGCTCACGTCCGCTCGTCCCAGAGGTTGAGCGACGAATATGCTTTATATAATTGCAGCGCACGTGCAAATAAAGATGTAGCAAGTCTTAATGACTGATGACCGGACCCTCACTAACTGAGAAGCTTGGAGACGTGCTAATGAAATTTCGCACAAACCCATATGCCTACACGGCTGATATTTCCAAGGCTTTCTTAAGAGTAGGACTACAAGAAATAGATAGAGATTATACTCGATTCTTGTGGCCTGAAAATCCACATGATCCTCAAAGTCCAATGAAAACTTATCGTTTCAACTCAGTATTGTTTGGTGCAACATCCTCTCCATTCTTACTAGAAGCTATTCTAAATACACATTTGAAGAAATCTGAAAGTCCCTTCAAAGAAATCTTAAAGAAAAGTTTCTATGTGGACAATCTTCAAGGTACTGTGAATAAAGAGGAGGATTTGAAATCCTTATACAGAGAAGCTAACAAGGAGATGAAAGAAGTAAATATGCCTCAAAGGATGTGGAATACCAATTCAAAGCAATTAAGGGAACTTATCAAAGAAGATTTTTTTTTTTTTTTTTTACACAGGGTTTGACAAGGTTAAGGATCCCTAGCTTTATTGACAAGCTATTTACAGGTTAAGGATTCCTAACTTTATTGGCAAGCTAAGAGCTGTTACCTACATCAGCTCATTTGAAAGCATTTTTATTGTTATGACACATACAAGTAGGGAACAGGATGAAGTTGGAGCCATCTGTGGGCCAGCATTTTCATTTGATCAACTGACTTTATCTCGTTGACATCATTATGCTGTACGAATGTGTTCCATACTCGAATCATCCTGGGTATATATGATCTCAGATGGAGTGATGTTCTGGAGAAGGGTACAGCCAGAGTGAAGTTGCTGCTTTCTGCCCGTCTTGTGGCATAAAAGCTTGTTTCACGCTGTCCTCGAAGTGGATCCAAGTGTGGTATTTTGACAATATTGGCCTTGTACATAACAGTAAGGCCACCCACATCCCTCATATGTTGAAGGCTCTGCTGAAATGACAGATCTATCCAGGATGGGTCCAGGAGAGAGATGAGACGTCTTGCTCTGTTCTCTACTCTGTCAAGCAGTCGCAGATGAGAGGGGGGGCAGGCAAACCAAGAAAGTGGAGCATACTCAAGGTGTGAGCGTACTTGTGCCTCGTACAAGCAGATGCGAGATACGGCGAAGTGCTGTAAGCTTCCTGGCAGCCTTGTTTGCAAGATTTACAACATGGTTCTTCATGGTTAGTTTGGAGTCAAATTTCACCCCAAGGATATCAACTTCTCCAGGTGCCAACACCCTCCCATTCATCCTTACTACTGCACCAGCATTACCATCATGGTGCCTAGGGACAATCATCATTTGCGTTTTCTCAGGTGCAAATGTTACTTGCCATCTATTTCCCCAAGCTGATATAGCTCTCAGCTGGTGATTGATGTAGCTTAGAGCAGCTGGCATTTCTTCTCTTGGATAAGTGAATGTCAGTGTACAGTCGTCTGCATATGCATGTGATTCTGGGATGAGATGAAGAAGGTCGTTGAAGTAGACATTCCATAACAATGGACCCAGCACGCTTCCTTGTGGAACACTTGCCCCAATAGGATGTCTTGCTGATTCCGTTCCATTGAGAACTACACTTAGAGATCTACCATGAAGGTAATCACTGAGGAGACAGAGCGTAGAGCCTGCAATTCCCAGTGCTTGAAGTTTTGCTAAGAGGCCCTGGTGCCACACCCGGTCGAAAGCGCCAGCAATGTCCAGTGCTACCACACAGCTGACTTTGGATTCATCCAGTGACTGGTGCCACTTAGTGGAGAGGTTTAACAACAGATCAGCAGCAGAGTAACCTTTCCTGAAGCCATATTGACGATCACAAAGTAGTGAGTGATAGTCAAAAAACTGTCATTTGTCTTGAGATTATTGTCTCGAGGATCTTACCAGTGATTGACAATAGTGACACTGGTCTGTAGTTGCTGATTTCTGCTCTGCTCTTCTTTTTGTGAACAGGGACTACATTTGCCTCTTTCCATAGAGAGGGCCATTTACACTGTACTAGGCAGTGCTGAAAGATGCGAGTTAGAGGTGCTGCTAGCTGGTCTGCACATCTCAGCAATCTTGGGCTCAACTTCTCTTGGCCCACAGCCTTTTCTTGGTCAAGCGATTTAAGAAGGAAATGCACCTCCTCCTGCCACTGACAGTTTTGACACAGTTCTTGCAGCTAGCCAAGGAGGGTCACTTGCTGGATCAGGAACTTGCATTTTGGTAGCAAAGTGTTCAGCAAAGAGGTCCGCCTTCTCTTGACTACTAGTAGAGGTGGTCCCATCCTGTCGATTTAGAGGTGGAATGAGCTCATCAGGCAGATAACCTTGTCTGTCCTTGAAACTGAAATTCCTGATTGCAACAATATGCTGGGACTTAATTGGAACACACAGGAAGATACTTTGAGTCTCAAAAAGATAAACAATAAATTATGCAGTACACTCACCAAACGTAGTTTACTGTCAGAGGTATCACAATGTTTTGATCCTCTAGGACTCGTCTCACCAATTACCATGAAAGGTAAAATACTTATGCAAGATGCATGGAAACTCAAATTTGGATGGGATGAGAACTTGCCTCTAGAAATGAGTCAAGCATGGGATGAAATATCCAGGGAGTTTAAACAACTTCATCAAATTAAATTTCCCAGACAAATAGGTCAAGAGGGAAACGGGTACACATTACATGTGTTCTGTGATGCGTCAACCAGAGGTTATGGCGCTGTAGCTTACATGAGTAATGCTGAAGGAAGTACACTAATTACTTCAAAGGCCAGGGTAGCACCCTTGAAGGTCAGAACAGTACCACAATTGGAACTGACAGCACTCTATGTAGGCACAAAATTAGCTGTCTATCTCAGCAAAGTACTTGATCATCTCACTATTGAAAAAACCGTGATCTGGAGTGATAATGATGCAGTTCTCCAGTGGTTAAGAAATAATAAGAGTAAGTTGGTCTATGTACAGAACAGAGTAGCAGAAATAAAAGAGATGCAGAGAGATTATCTCTTTCTCCACGTCTCTACCCAAGAGAATCCAGCTGACATGTTGTCACGTGGTGTCCCACTCAAGAAATTTGTGGATAATAAATTATGGCTCCACGGACCGAACTGCCTCTCTAATGAAAATAACTGGCCTCAGCAAAAAGCTCACATTATGCCAGAAGAAACAGTCTGCTTGAACACAGCAGAAACAAGTTGTGTAAATACTGCAGACACAACAGAAATAGTCATTGATGGATCTAAATACTCATCTTTGGGTAAACTCTTAAGAGTTACAGCTCTTGTCTTTAAATTCATTAACGGAATAAAACCTGATTATGAATGTCTTGAACCCATTAAATACTGGGTGAAACTAATACAGAAAGATATTTTCTCTACAGAATATAAATTTCTGGAAACACAAGATAAATCCCCAAAGAAACCTGTCATGATTAATTCTTTAGGACTTTATCTCGACTCAGAAAAGATTATAAGATGTCGAGGAAGAATTCATAATTCTTCACTACCTAAAGAAGCCATACAACCAATATTGATCCCCAAGAATCATTGGCTAACAAAACTGATTGTTCAAAATGCCCACAGTAACGTGTTACATGGTGGGGTAGCTGACACACTTTGTCATATACGACAATCCTACTGGATACCTCAAGGTCGACAAAGTGTGAAAAAACAAATAAAGGACTGTATTACTTGTCGTCACTACGATATGCGAGTATGTCAGTATCCAGGTCCACCTCCATTTGAGGTCCACTCCATTTGAAGTTCCCATCAAGGTGTACATCTGTTTGTTCACTTGTGCTACGACTAGAGCAGTACATCTAGAAGTAGCCACTGACATGTCTGATGAAACCTTTATCAAATTATTCAGAAGGTTTGCAGCCAGAAGGGCATGTCCCAGACTGATGATTTCAGATAATGCAACGAACTTTGTTGCTGGTGCTGCTTATATAAGCAAGATCTTTGATCAACCAGAAATACAACAGATGCTGAATCAACAACGTTGTCGTTGGAGATACATTCCTCCTAAATCTCCATGGCACGGCGGATTTTATGAAAGAATGATCGGCATTGTAAAACGTTGTTTAAGGAAGACTCTTCATCGTCAGAGAATAGACTTAGAAGAATTCCGTACAGTCGTGACTGAAATAGAAAATAGAGTCAACAACAGACCTCTAACTTATGTTACCGATGATCTGGACAATTTAGAAGTGTTAAGTCCATCTCATTTACTCCATGGCAGAAGGCTCGAGCCTGTTCCTCCCATGAATGATAAAGAAATCATAGAGGATCCTACTTATTTCGAACCTGAGCAACTCAGACGTAAATTCAAGCACCTTAATAAAGTGATTGAATGTTGGGAGAAAATTTGGCGAGAAAACTATCTCACCTCATTGAGAGAACACTTCTATGGAGCTGGTGTTCCTGAAAATCATAAGTCCTTAAGACCTGGTGACATAGTGATTATTGACAATGATGGTCCGAGGTCCCAATGGCCACTTGGAAAAATTGTGACCATATATCCTGATGCAAATGGAATCATCAGGACAGTTGATGTTTTAAGCAAAGGTGTAGTGAATAAGCGGACAATAAATAAATTAGTGCCGCTAGAATTAAACAGTGTTGAAAACAAAATTAGTGATTCTCCAGAAACCACACAGACTAAAGCTGTTCAGAAAAGGCAAACAGCAGTGGTGGCGAGTGATAAAATGAAATTAATGTTAAGTGATGAATAGTTCACCTGCAGCGAACCTCCGCCACCCCCAATGTGGAGAAATTCTCTCCAGGAGGGGGGTGTCAGCCCCCTTCAGCCCCTTTCAGCCCCTTTTAGCCCTGAGGGGTGCAGCCCTCTCAGAAGGGGCAAGCATCTTGTTTACTGCTACAGCAAGTAATTGATCCCAGATGCAGTACGAGTATACGACGTGGTCAAGCGACCGACGCTCCTTGCAAAGTGTGGTTTAATAAAAGACAGTCCATCTCTTACCTTAGCAGGACAATTAAGGAAAATCCTGCTCCCTCTTTATTACCATGGGAAAGAGAGTGTACATTGTTGTCTATGCTTAAGACAGCAAGAATCAAGCATTCTGCTTTGCTTCATGGAGGAAGTGGCAAGGAACCAAAAGTACTAGGTCAGCTTTTCCTTTATGTGCTAGGGGCAGTGATGGTGTAGGGCGCTGTGAGGCAGATTATTTTTGACTCTACTGAGAGTCACACTGACGCCAGGATAACCAATAAAAAACACTGATCCGTGTGTTAGTGTGAACAAAGTGTCTCACAAAACACGATAAACATTTACAGAGAAGTGTGATCAGCTTCTTTAGTGACATGGTGTAAACAATTGTTGATGAACAGTGTAACAACGAGTGTTGCGATCCAACAGAGTGTAATGCGACATTCTTCAAAGAACACTATTCTTCAATCAACTCAACGGATATCCGGGCATAACTACGGGTCAGATACATATACCCAGGTAAGTGTTCTAGCTCATGATGTACTACTATTGACTGCGCAGTTGAGTCAAAGTTACAAGTTAGTCACTTATCATAAACCCTGGTGATAAGCGGACTTTTGAGTCCACACACATAAGTGTGTCAGCAATCAGTGAATGAAATATGCTGACATAACACCCCCTAGGGGTAATTTATAATCTTACAAAATATTTATTTTCAGCCCGTTGAGAAGTGATCAAGACAGCTACTCAAGACCTCGTCTGCAGGGGCAGCTGTGTAGACGATTTGCTGTCTTTTATCAGCTAAGTATTCCCTATATTTAATCAATCTTAGCTGGTAATCCATTTCTCAACAACCTGATTACCTAGTCCTTGACTGTTATTTTCCTGCTGATGTGGCTGTACAACAGCTTCAGGTCAGATTTGGCTTTCACTGCTGCGTGACTTCTACACTTCTTCCATTCACTAGCACACTTGGTTTTGACCTCTCTACACCTTTGGGCGAACCAAGGGCTCATCTGTTTTTTTTTTTTTTTTTTTTTTTGTTATTTCTGTTACCCTTGGGTACAAACTTCTCCTCAGTTTCCTTGCATATTGTTGTCACATATTCCATCACCTCATTTACTGACTTTCTTTTCCAGTTCTCTGTCCCACTGAATCCCATGCAGAAAATTCTTCATGCTTGTGTAGTCTCCTCTCTTGTAGTTTGGCTTCATTCATCCTGCTCTTCCTGCTTCCCTCTCCACTTGTAACTCTACTACGTATCCGAAGCTCAGAACCATGTGGTCACTGGCCTCGAGGGGTCTTTCATATGTGATGCCCTCACTATCTGCACTACTCAAAGTGAATACTAGGTCCAGTCTTGCTGGTTCATCCTCTTCTTTTTCTCTGTTAATGTCCTTTACGTGTTGGTACGTGTGTGAGTGTGTGTGTGTGTGTGTGTGTGTGTGTGTGTGTACAGAACTGGAGTATACCTGGAGAGGGTTTCGAGGGTCAATGCCCTCACTGCCTGGTCTGTGACCAGGCCTCATGGTGGATCAGGGCCTGATCAATCAGGCTGTTACTGTTGGCCACACTCAATCCAACGTACAAACCACAGCCCGGCTGGTCAGGTATTGACTTTAGGTACCTGTCCAGTGCCTTCTTGAAGACAGCCAGGGGTCTATTGGTAATCCCCCCTATGTATGCTGGGAGGCAACTGAACAGTCTTGGGCCCCCTGACTCTGTATTGTCTCTTATCGCACTAGTGGCACCCCTTCTTTTCATTGGGAGATGTTGCATCGTCTGCCAAGTCTTTTGCTTTCATAGGGAGTGATTTTCGTGTGGAAGTTTGGTAATAATTCCTCTAGAATTTTCCAAGAGTGTGTAATCATGTATCTCTCCTGCCTTCATTCTAGGGAGTACAGGTTGAGGAACTTCAAGTGTTCCCAGTAACTGAGGTGTTTTATTGAAGTTATTTGTGCTGTGAAGGTTCTCTGTACATTTTCTAGGTCAGCAATTTCACCTGCCTTGAAAGGTGCTGTTAGTGTGCAGCAATATTCTAGCCTAGATAGAATAAGTGTCCTGAAGAGTGTCATCATGGGCTCGGTATCCCAAGTTTTGAAGGTTCTCATTATCCATCCTGTTATTTTTCCAGAAGATGCGACTGATTCAATGTTGTGGTCTTTGAAAGTGAGACCCTCTGACATTATCTCTCGCAGGTCTTTGACATTAGTTTTTCTCTCTATTATGTGGTTGGAATTTGTTTTATACTCCGATATAGTTTTAATTTCCTCACCTTTTCCATATTTGAGCAGTTGAAATTTCTCATCATTGAACTTCATATTGTTTTCTGTGGCCCATTTAAAGATTTGGTTGATGTCCGCTTTGAGTCTTGCAGTGTCTTTGATGGAGGACACTGTCATACAAATTCGGGTGTCATCTGCAAAGGAAGACACAGTGCTGTGGCTTACAACCCTGTCAATGTTAGATATGAGGATAAGGAACAGGATAGGAGTGAATACTGTGCCTTGTGGAACAGAGCTT
Source organism: Cherax quadricarinatus (assembly GCF_038502225.1). Lineage (NCBI taxonomy): Eukaryota > Metazoa > Arthropoda > Malacostraca > Decapoda > Parastacidae > Cherax > Cherax quadricarinatus. The sequence goes on along the minus strand of NW_027195429.1, from coordinate 12,539 downwards.
TTCACAGTGGCCGCCTCAGACTTTTCTCTGTTTACTACTACTCTTTGTGTTCTGTTTATTAGGAAATTATAGATCCATCTACCAACTTTTTCTGTTATTCTTTTATCACGCATTTTGTGCACTATTATACCATGGTCACACTTGTCAAAGGCTTTTGCAAAGTTTGTGTATACTACATCTGCATTTTGTTTGTCTTCTAGAGCATCCAGGACCTTGTCATAGTAGTCCAGTAGCTGGGACAGGCAGGAGCGACCTGCTCTAAGCCCGTGTTGCCCTGGGTTGTGTAACTGGTGGGTATCTCGATGAGTGATGATCTTGCTTCTTAGAACCCTTTCAAATTTTTTTATGATATGGAATGTTAGTGCTATCAGTCTGTTGTTTTTTGCTATTGCATTACTGCCCCCTTTGTGGAGTAGGGCTATGTCTGTTGTTTCAGCGGCTGTGGGACGACCCCCATGTCTATGCTCCTTCTCCATAGGATGTTCAAAGCACATGACAGGGGTTTCTTGCAGTTCTTGATGAACACGGAGTTCCATGAGTCTGGACTTCGGGCATAGTGCCTTTTCGAAGTCATTTGGCATCAGGATAATGTCAGATAGGTTTGAGTGTACCAAATTCTGTGTCTCACTCATAAAATATTTGTTTAAATCTTTGACTCTCAGCCTGGTTAGCGGCTCGCTAAAAAACGAGTCATATTGGGACTTAAGTAACTCACTCATTTCCTTGGCCTCTTTTAGCCGTTCTGTTATTCTTTGCCTTCGCCTGTATAGGGAACGCCTTTCTCTTTCTAGTTTACATCTTCTCTTCCTTTCCCTTAAAGCAATATGCCTTGAGTATACCTCGGGTGCCACGGAGTTAATTTGTTCTAGACAGGTTTGGATTTGTGTTGCTTAGAATATCTTCCCAGTTTATATTATTTAGGACTTGGTTTACTTGGTCCCACCTTATGTTTTTGTCATTGAAGTTGAATTTGGTAAAGGTTCCCTCGTGACTATCACATTTTGTTGGTCTGGGGCCCCGCACATGTCTGGATACCTGGAGTTTACCTGGAGAGAGTTCCGGGGGTCAACGCCCCCGCGGCCCGGTCTGTGACCAGGCCTCCTGACTTAACAGAATACTTAAGTCTCTTGTATTCATTGTAACTCATCTGTTGACCATATGTGCTGTTACTGCCTTAATAATCTTATGTTAATTTTTAAGTTAGGGTCTTAGCACGTACACCCAACTATTATTCTACTTTGTACATACATGTATTATGTCAAAATAATAATAATAATAATAATATTATTTCGTATAAGATCATCATTGTTAGTGAAGATACATCACAATAAATACATTACATTAATGACTACATAACATAACGGGTGTAAGGAACTGTATTGATTTAATCACTCCTGCTGACCGTTCATGGGTCGTGTACCTGACTCAGCAGCGTTTATACCAAAATAAAGTTGATCGTGAATACAACGTGTATGTTTCACTGCGTCTTGCAACATGGCATTAAACGGAAATAAGTCACTGACTGTTTTGGGTTATCCTGCGTTCTCTACACATATACTGCTATGTATGATAATCTGTGTAACTGTATTTGTGTATACCTGAATAAACTTACTAACATTATTATCCTTATCTAATTATTCTATATTAATGATAGTTATTCATGTACTGCATATGTATTTATAATATACATCGTGGACAGCTAATTACATGTTTACCATATTAGTGTCAGTGAGAAAAGTAGTCGGGTGTACGATAATTATCATATACATGTGATCATCTCTTCTTGAAGTAAGATTAAAAATATAACAACTTGCTATAGTAAGTAATTAAGTTTATTTAAGCTCATGTACGCATAAGTACAGTTATCATATATATATATATATATATATATATATATATATATATATATATATATATATATATATATATATATATATATATATATATATATATATACATATATATATATATATATACATATGTGTGTGTATACTCACCTATTTGTATTCATCTATTTGTGGTTGCAGGGGTCGAGACATAGCTCCTGGCCTCTTCACTGATCACTACAGTGTGTGTGTGTGTGTGTGTGTGTGTGTGTGTGTGTGTGTGTGTGTGTGTGTGTGTGCGTGTGGTGCCGAATAGGTAAAACTTGCGTTTTTTCACTTAAATAGCAACGCTCTTCTTTCCGAATAAGGCAAGCGAAAATTTGTGTATGCAATAATTTCGCAAAAATCATTCTGAACTTAACGATAAAAATATTTTTCACTGTGTTTGTTTATTACCGTATTATTGTAAACTTATCTAAAATATATTTAGTTAGATTAGGCTAAATTAAATTGCACTTGTTATAATAAGGTTAGGTAAGTTTTCTGAGGTTCTTTTGGTACAAAATTATATTAATCCCAACCTGAAGCACTTTCTTTTGACTGTTGCAAAATGACCCATAGATATTATGGAAAATTTTCTAGGGTGTTTACCTGTATGTACCTCAACATTATATACATACCAGTAATCTCATTGGGAGACAATCATATTGTTTACCGTAGTCACCCCGTGTAGACATGTGAGAAAACTTAACCACCCCTGGTCGCACCAAGTGGTCCCCTCGACCTCACAATCTTATCCATATCTATCCGAGACCAGTATGGATTGGGTAGCACCCACAAGTACGGTGCTACTAATTAATTGTGGACTGTATAGATTATATTAGTTTAACTGAATGAAGGGGGGGGGGGTAGGACACACCTGGATACATCCGTCAAGGAAAACATTTGTACATAATCCCACTACTTACCAGATGTTCTCTGGTGGTCACTTGATGTAGCTGGATCACTCGTAACCTATCTAATTATAACATACCACTACTGGCCAGTCTAAGGTTGCTATAACTAGAAGGGTTACTTAACTGTGGGTGATTGATATTCCTCATTTCTTGATTCACCATCTCATTTTCGATGTCCTGCTACACCGACACGATTCTCATTCCAGCAGGACGAGGTATCCGCTGGTTTGTCCTGCTTTAGACGTCGTGACTCAAGGAGTTTCCCTTTCCTCGTCTCGTTAACAACGAGGTCTAACGTGTTCACTCGGAGCAAACGACTTATTTCACTTCACATATTCTCTTAACTTAGCGTTATTATCATTAATTACATTACAATTCACAAGCCGATTTAACGTCTCATAACTATTATACAAACTAGAGGTCACTCCATTAAGATCTGAGACCGATGAGTGCTGATTAATCCAAGGGTAATTTTCCCCAGGACACAGTCCATTGTGACGCGTCAGTCACCCGCTCTTTATCACATTTTTACCACTCTATTACTGTGGTCCCGTAAATCCCGTTCCCTCACTCTCCACCAGGAACAATTACGACACTTCTTATTATGAGATGAGGCCTATATTAATCCTTAGGCCACCGTGAACGTCAATTTCGTGGTTCCATGTTTTCTCAGCTTCCTCACCACCATTCAAAACCATACGCGCCTCCCCCTCCCGCACATCCGCGCATGCGCAAAGGGAACTCTTGGTTCTACTCTTATTTTCAAATACATTTTTGACCCATATAGACACATTAAACACCTATTAGGCACTATAGTTTCGGAAAATTAAAAAATTTTCCACACTGCGGCCGGGCGGAGGTCGTTGCTAGACGACTTACATAATGTGGAGTACAATTTTTTCCATCTTCACTGGCCACCCATATTTATTGAACTCTCAAAATGGACTAATTGGTGTTCCATTCTCTCAGGGGCATAAGCCTATGCTCCCTGGATTAAGTTATTGGGCATACTGGAATTTTGAGACTTTACCAATAACAAGTCTCTCAGTATCCCAAGTCAGCCCCAGCACATTACTGCATATAGGCACCAACTCCATGGCCATCTATATTTATGGATCCCTCAAAATGGACTAATTGGTGTTCCATTCTCTCAGGGGCATAAGCCTATGCTCCCTGGATTAAGTTATTGGGCATACTGGAATTTTGAGACTTTACCAATAACAAGTCTCTCAGTATCCCAAGTCAGCCCCAGCACATTACTGCATATAGGCACCAACTCCATGGCCATCTATATTTATGGATCCCTCAAAATGGACTAATTAGTGTTCCATTCTCTCAGGGGCATAAGCCTATGCTCCCTGGATTAATTTATTGGACATACTGGAATTTTGAGACTTTAACAATAACAAGTCTCTCAGTATCCCAAGTCAGTCCCAGCACATTTCTTCATTATTTCATTAACCCCTTCACATATCCTCATTAGTTCCTCTTCAGTTGACGTCACACCCGGAAATTGTCCACATAAGATTATTTACCCAATTACTTCGCTCAGTGGACCGCCTGTGCATTTAAGGTGTGCATTTATCGTCGCCTGAAGTAAGAACAATTTATTATTTAACTGCTTATTAATTATATCATTATAAGCAGTCAACAATTTTGGTGTCTTGCTCAGTTCGCAGAGCTGGGCCCTTTAACTGTCCATACGCCATCCTATAATTAGTAGGTAATTCTGGACGGTCAAGCTTCCACGGAAGTCGCACCCAGTAATGTCCAGATTCACATTTAACATCCTTCAGGTATTGTTCCTGAGTAAAGGAATCATTTGGACTTTCCTCATTTACATTAATCCCTATGCTGTCCAGCTCCCACAAATTAGACTGGTTCAACATCATTCTCGATAGAAGAATACTTGTACTGGGTTGACCTTTCATGAGTAAGACACCGTGACCGTATTCACTACTTCCTCTAGTCATTATTACTAGGCGGTAGTCTGCCATATATTACATGGCCCGTACCAGTGTTGAGGAGAGTGACGCCGTATGGTTTTGGATTTATGCCCTTTATCCTGAATTTTTACATCCAACACCGTCAAGGCTACCTCAGCTAGGCCATCATTATTGCCATTAGCTGCAACCTTTACATCAGTCACTGTAGTGTCAGGGTTATTAACATTATCATTATTGTCACCATTATTATAAGAATCACATACAACCCTGCACATAACTGTATGGTGCTTTCCCTTGTTGCATTGATAGCAACTGTTCAATTTGGTATGACAATCCTTTACATTATGATTGTCTAGACATCTGATAAATCTGTCAAGTTCTTTCATTCTTTCCACTTTAATGTCCCATGAATTACAGGCATTACAATTTTTAGTGAAATGAGTACCCTGGCAGAAGAGGCAGTCTCTCTTTTCCTTGCCTGACCTCTTATTAACCGGGTTACACTTACCGAGGTACTTATTCCTCTTACCTTGATGTGAGGAACCACTATTACTGATTCCTGACTTGATATGTGCCTATTTAACTCTTAACTATGATTATTACCACTGGGATTAATTTTCCCTTTTGAGACTTGACAGATACTTCAGAGTCATTATGTGTTATATCCTTAGAACTGTTTGGCTGACTGGTCTGCAATTGAACAATTAATTCCTGCCGACCTAGTCTGATTTCCTCCAGACCGTACTATGGAGGTTTTGGCAAACACACCCTTTGCATTAATAGGTTGATCAACTGCCTGGCTTACACCCTTTAATTTATTCAAAGCCTTACTTTTACAAGACAGTTTTTCTTCCAATTCGTAATGTTGATTAATTAAAACATTCATTTCCATTCTATCTGCACAATTCTCTAGCAGATCTCTTTCACAGTCTTTAAACCACAATTTGTACCAATCAAATCTACTCTCTAAAGCATCTAAATATAACTTTAATTCATTAGGGTTCACGGTTCTTTGATTCACTAAATCAAATGCCTTCGTCACATGGCTTTTAATAGCCTGTAATGATGCTTTCATTACTCTAAAATTCACGGACTTGTCAGCCACATTAACTCCATTAGATCCAGTCATGGTTAGAGAATTATTAATCACTGATTATACAACTTAAGTAGGCGCCTTATAAGAGTAATTCTTGCACTTTACTCTTGTATAAATCCTAGCCACACATGTGCTAGCAATTAATTGGGCTAATTGTCATCCATCACACGATCGATTAAACTTGTGCACCCTACACCCACTTCCTTCAATCAGTCACTTAATTATTAAGTAATTAATTCAATTAATTTTTTCACTGATTGCATCCGTTTTCGAAGGACCAACGGGCAGATATGGAAAATTTTCTAGGGTGTTTACCTGTATGTACCTCAACATTATATACATACCAGTAATCTCATTGGGAGACAATCATATTGTTTACCGTAGTCACCCCGTGTAGACATGTGAGAAAACTTAACCACCCCTGGTCGCACCAAGTGGTCCCCTCGACCTCACAATCTTATCCATATCTATCCGAGACCAGTATGGATTGGGTAGCACCCACAAGTACGGTGCTACTAATTAATTGTGGACTGTATAGATTATATTAGTTTAACTGAATGAAGGGGGGGGGGTAGGACACACCTGGATACATCCGTCAAGGAAAACATTTGTACATAATCCCACTACTTACCAGATGTTCTCTGGTGGTCACTTGATGTAGCTGGATCACTCGTAACCTATCTAATTATAACATACCACTACTGGCCAGTCTAAGGTTGCTATAACTAGAAGGGTTACTTAACTGTGGGTGATTGATATTCCTCATTTCTTGATTCACCATCTCATTTTCGATGTCCTGCTACACCGACACGATTCTCATTCCAGCAGGACGAGGTATCCGCTGGTTTGTCCTGCTTTAGACGTCGTGACTCAAGGAGTTTCCCTTTCCTCGTCTCGTTAACAACGAGGTCTAACGTGTTCACTCGGAGCAAACGACTTATTTCACTTCACATATTCTCTTAACTTAGCGTTATTATCATTAATTACATTACAATTCACAAGCCGATTTAACGTCTCATAACTATTATACAAACTAGAGGTCACTCCATTAAGATCTGAGACCGATGAGTGCTGATTAATCCAAGGGTAATTTTCCCCAGGACACAGTCCATTGTGACGCGTCAGTCACCCGCTCTTTATCACATTTTTACCACTCTATTACTGTGGTCCCGTAAATCCCGTTCCCTCACTCTCCACCAGGAACAATTACGACACTTCTTATTATGAGATGAGGCCTATATTAATCCTTAGGCCACCGTGAACGTCAATTTCGTGGTTCCATGTTTTCTCAGCTTCCTCACCACCATTCAAAACCATACGCGCCTCCCCCTCCCGCACATCCGCGCATGCGCAAAGGGAACTCTTGGTTCTACTCTTATTTTCAAATACATTTTTGACCCATATAGACACATTAAACACCTATTAGGCACTATAGTTTCGGAAAATTAAAAAATTTTCCACAGATATAATACTGGGCACAAAATATCTCTATCACATTCCCCGTGTCAGGCTAAATCTTTTCAAAAACTCAATATACATAAAAGGGCCCAAAATCTGGACCTTTTTGTCAGAAATCTCCAGCATCACTGACTCAATATTATTAAAACTATAGCCCATCATAAATAAATATTTAAAAACTATACATTCATTTGCTGAATATTATGAACTTAGTTAAAACATTATAATCAATATATATTTACTCTTCATACATGTAGTTTTATTAAATGTTAATTATTTGATTGTGTCCACCTCAGGTTTAGAATTAAAACTCTAATTGTTCTCTACCAAACTTATTAAAGTCATATAACATTAACTAATAGAATATTCAGTTATCTTGTATTTATTGTAACTTACCTAATTAACATATGTATAATTACTACACTGATATTGCTTTATTAATCTTAAGTTAGTCTAAAGTTTGCCTGAAATACTTTGCTTATAAAGGAGCTTTTGGCATGCATACCCAGTTGTTATACTCCTTTATATAAACATGTATCATGCTAAAATAAAATTATTATTATTATTATTATTATTATTATTATTATTATTATTATTATTATTATTATTATTATTATTATTATTATTATTATTATTATTAAACAAACTATGATCAATTTCTTTAGTATTAAGTAGTTTATAAGCCATTAAATTAAATCTTAATACCTAGCCATCATAATGGCTTTTTGTAGTGTAACTCATTGTTGTAATGTTATAATGTAAATGTAATCTTGCAAAGAAATAAAATTTTATTATTAAAGGAGGAGGATGAGGAGGATGAGGATGATGGTAGAACAAGATAGAGAAGTGTACAACAATAGTGTGTATGAAGGTTGAGTTAAGGAGGGAGGGAGTTGGTTGATGGTGTCGACACAGCTCAGTTTAGCTCTGTTGCTGTCTTAGCATATTTCCCTGTGTCAATTTATTTCACTCGTCCATCATGCCCTGGGCACCACTGGAAGCGGGTATGTATATTGTTTCAATGTGGCAGCTGTGTTGGGCAGGGATGTCGTCTGTGTTAATGGTCTTAGATATTTTTTTTTTGTGAATTGTTGTAGGCCTCCACTCTCGTAGGCCTCTGGTGGCCGGTGCATGATTTTAAAAGATACAAGTGTGATAATATTTTGTTTAACGCGTTACGGGTTTGACTACACCTTTAGAACTATGGCAATGAGCAGGATGATTATTTCAGGGTACATATTTAAAAGATTTAATGCACGACAGTGTTTAAGTTTATTAATTTGTTTCTTAGGTTCATACCATGTGGTCTGGTGCATCACCATGTGGTCTGGTGCATCACCATGTGGTCTGGTGCATCACCATGTGGTCTGGTGCATCACCATGTGGTCTGGGGCTTCACCATGTGGTCTGGGGCTTCACCATGTGGTCTGGGGCTTCACCATGTGGTCTGGGGCTTCACCATGTGGTCTGGGGGCTTCACCATGTGGTCTGGGGGCTTCACCATGTGGTCTGGGGGCTTCACCATGTGGTCTGGGGGCTTCACCATGTGGTCTGGGGCTTCACCATGTGGTCTGGGGCTTCACCATGTGGTCTGGTGCATCATACACTCATAAATACCCACCATATTTTATACCTATTACCTCCACCCATAAGATAAGATAAGATTTCGTTCGGATTTTTAACCCCGGAGGGTTAGCCACCCAGGATAACCCAAGAAAGTCAGTGCGTCATCGAGGACTGTCTGACTTATTTCCATTGGGGTCCTTAATCTTGTCCCCCAGGATGCGACCCACACCAGTCGACTAACACCCAGGTACCTATTTGCTGCTAGGTGAACAGGACAACAGGTGTAAGGAAACGTGTCGAAATGTTTCCACCCGCCGGGAATCGAACCCGGGCCCTCCGTGTGTGAAGCGGGAGCTTTAGCCACCAGGCCACCGTACCACCATTCATGTCATCTTACTTGCTCTACAAATAAGATATAAGAAAGGAGCACTGTAGCAGACCTACTGGCCCATTCTAAGCTACGTCCTACTTCCCTACTGGCCCAAGGCAGTCAGGTCGAACTCGCACCCACCATCACGCACTAAATTTTGTCTAGCCTATTATGCTACAGTTTTAGTTTCACTGATACAATTCTGGAGTTTGTTCCACTCATCCACAATTGTTACCAAACCAGTGATCCTAAACAAGGAGCACTGCAGCAGGCCTACTGGCCCATGCGAGGCAGGTCAGTTAACATTCACTTAAGGAACATAAGAACATGAGAACGAAGGAACACTGCAGAAGGCCTACTGGCCCATGCGAGGCAGGTCCAAGTCTCCTACCGGCTTAAGCCAATGCACCCAACCTAGTCAGGTCAGGTCACATTGACTTAAGGGAGGAACACGGCAACCTACCTGGTAGCACAAGCTATCAGGTCTAACTCACACCCACCCACATCTACTCGTGTATTTATCCAACCTATTTTTAAAGCTACACAACGTTCTGGCCTCTATAACGGTACTTGGGAGTTTGTTCCACTCATCCACAACTCTATTACCAAACCAGTACTTTCCTATATCCTTCCTGAATCTGAATTTTTCCAACTTAAAACCATTGCTGCGAGTCCTGTCTAGGCTAGATATTTTCAGCACACTATTTACATCCCCTTTATTTATTCCTGTCTTCCATTTATACACCTCAATCATATCCCCCCTAATTCTACGTCTTTCTAGAGTGCAGTTTCAGGGCCCTTAGTCTATCCTCATAGGGAAGGTTTCTGATACATGGGATCAACTTTGTCATCCTCCTTTGTACATTTTCCAGAGAATTTATATCCATTCTGTAATACGGTGACCAAAACTGTGCAGCATAATCTAAATGAGGCCTAACCAAGGATGTATAGAGTTGAAGAACAACCTGAGGACTCCTATTATTTATGCTTCTTGATATGAAGCCAAGGATTCTATTAGCTTTATTGCAAACACTTATGCACTGTTGTCTTGGTTTCAGATTACTGCTAACCAGAACTCCTAAATCTTTTTCACAATCTGTAATATTAAGATCTACATTATTTTTTTTTTTTTTATTTTTATTTAAAAAACGCAGTATACATGTATGTTATATATAATTGACTAAAACACAGTATAGATGTGTGATATACAAAATTGATTTTAAAACAAGAACCTTGAAAACTTTATGTAAGACAACAATATATATAACCAAACGGAGAACTATCGGAACATACCTTAAACACCAAATAAATATATAACCAAACCTGACAGTCTTATTCATATTGTGTATGAAATTTTATATACAAAGGAATGTCATATAAACTAAAGCATTGCGCATTCAATGGTGCTATGGACATATAAAAATTTATGTACAAAAACAATATCATAGAAACTAAAACATTGCACACTCGCTAGTACTTTGGTTATATTAAATAACTTTTTTTTTATATTTTATTTAAAACGGTGCGATACAAATAGCAGAAATATATTAAAAAGATACACGACAAAAGCTTACTGCACTAGAATTTCACTTAACCCGAAACCTAATATTGATACCATACTGTACAGTGGTAATACACACACACACACTCAACACACTGTATATTACAATGGTAATACACTCTCACACACAACACACCGTATATTACAGTGAATATACACACTCACACTCTACACTATACATTACAGTGATATTGTTTTATTTGTTAAAGAACATCTCTAACAAGGTTACTTATACAAAACATCAAACACTGGAAATTATAAAGATTGTACAATAAAACAAGAGATATAAAAAAAAAACTAAACACGCACAATGACACACATACACAAGCACACATAGGTGAGGTTTCTGCCTGTCAACACACACGTATGCGAGACTAAATCTAAGATCTCAGGTGCTTAACAGAGCACCACGATACTCAAACATTAATTTAGGCGATTATCACAAGATCTTAACATACATAGGTATTTAGGATACAAAGAAGGAAACGGGATAATACTAAAAGTCACAATAAAAACATCCAATATAACAAAACAAAACTACGATGTGAAATTTTACATCTCAGCGGAACTAAGAAAAAAATGATGCAAGTAGTTACATGTAATATAATATTACTGAAAAGCAGACTGTAACACAGCATAAAATATAACATAAAATAAGAACCAGTAGCTTATGCTAGGAAAAACAATTTTTTTTTTTTTTTTAACAATTACAATTGAATCAAAATCATTAAAGACACCTATAACATATTTGAGTCATTGAAAATTTTCATCATAAAGTCCTTGAAATGATTTATGCATGATAAATGATAATATGCAATCGTAGTGCAACACATTTCTAAATGATAACTTTTTAGTTCCTGAAACCCTCGGGGCAATAACCATATTGCCCATAGATATCAAAACTCAATTATACATCCTTATAAACAGCTCTCCATGCTCACACCCATGTCTAGGAAAATAGCCCGTTGTCCCCTTACCCACTTTGCAAATCCCATAAATCCCTTAATGTGAAATTTCGATAACCCTCGCTAAAATCTCTCTCCCATCTCCCTCCATACACCCCTTTATTCCTACACTGTGTCCTATAAAAAGTTGCTGCCAACGCATTAATTTTTGCACGCACATCCGCCTCCCTCATAGCCCACATCATATATATATAATCCGTAATCATATACCCAATCGCATTCTCAACCCTTTTATTCACCCCAGTTATATCTAAACTTAAAACCCTCAAGACCTGCAAACCCCCTCCCCCCACTAACCTTAAAACCTTACCCATCCAAACCCTTATAAGTTCAATACAATCGCAAAAATACACCGCATGATAAATAGTCGCCAATCCACCACAATCCTTGCATTCCCCATCCTCTCGTATTCTCTTGTAGAATAAAACCATTCCTGACGGCAATATTCCATGTAAAAATCTATACATAACTTCTCTGACTTTAGGTTTTAAACGCAATTTGTTTAAACGCCCCCAAATATTACGCCAATCATACATCGGATAAACTCCTTCTACCGCCGCTACCAAAGCCTTACCATCTGCCCTATCAAGATTTCTCAATTTAATATGTAAAGGATCCCTCACGTTTATAAATACCCGTAACATTGCCTCACCTATCATGAACTCCCTACCCCCCCACCACCGTCGCATATCCTGATGTATCCTATGAAGACCGTCTTCTTTCGCCCCCCCCCCCTCCCGCTTATAACTATGTTTTAAATACATACTTATTATCCTCTTTTCGACATCTATAAGA